>NC_081236.1:157140-301644 GCF_902713425.1 Acipenser ruthenus
TATGTATAAAATGTTATAGCAAATTGAAATCTGCAACTGTTTAAGAGCTGAAAACAAGTAAAAAGGCCCAAATTAAACAAATTTATCAGTTCAATTAAAGGGTCTAGTTGAGTAACTGAGAGAGCTCAGCTGGAATGAAAGCCGAGCAGACACAGGGTCCCCCCGGACGGGGGTTGGGAAGGCAGTCCCTGCCTGGTTGTCATTGAAGGTCAGGTCATAACTGAATAAGTCGCTTTCCCCGTCTCTCTCTCTCTCTCTCTGGGCTGCCCAGCTGCTGTCGGAGCCGCTAACCTGTTTATTGAGTGTTAAGAAGTTTGTTTTGACCGTGGCCGGGTCGTGGAGTCCCAGTCGACTGCAGGTGCTGAAATCTACCCCGCGGCTGCTTATTGTCTCGGGGGAACTGAGGCCGCTGACGTCGTTATAAATAAAGCCTGAAGGTTTTTAAGTTGGCAAAATTCAAAAGGCTGCCAGCAGCTTAACAATTTAAAACGTAAACAGTCAACAAAGATGTAAAATTTAATAAGTTTGAACTTAAGCATTTGTTTGGTGGAACCGAGACATAATGTTATTTACATGTCCTTAAAGATACTTTTAATGAGAAATAAAACAATGACGTCAGACTAAAACTAAACACGTTTTAAATTATGTGAAAAGCGCAGTTAAATAATTAACCTACAATAATAATAATAATAATAATAATAATAATTTAAAAAAAAACAAAAACGTTTCGATTTGTTTATAAATCTCAAAGAAACAGGACACGACGTAACTATATTTTCGCTTGTAAATGTTAATTATTTTCGTGTGTGCCCATGCGCTTGATTCAAAGCTCTTGTCTTGTGAGTCGACCTACAAAAATGCACTTGCGTGTGTTTGTGGATTAAATTTATGCAAGCTGTTAATTCAGGTCCGAAATTATTTCAAAAGGTGTTAAAAGACATTCAAACGTCAGCCATTTCACACAACAACGCTCGCGGTTTGTTGTTTATCAGGCCGCGAGTCACTTGATTAAAATCAAGGGTGTTTTTTTTATTTTTTTCCTCCTCTTCTCAATTCCCTCTCAAGTTAGCCGTGTGTTGACAGCTATCACTCAACGAAAAACACATCGCTCATCTGATCAGCTTTATCAGCCCCCTGCCCCGAAGATACACGTTTCATTTTAACGGCGTGGGATATTTGACCTCATGTCTTTCCTTGAACAATCGTGTTTTAATAAAATAAAAATTAAAAAAATTAAAAAACGTTTTCTGGCTTGTAATTTGGTTTCAGGCCACTGCACGGCCCACCAGGGGAGACTTGGGGGGGTTTGATACAGCAACCTCTAACTAGGTCTCCCGGACCCAGGTTTTCAAGCCTCTGCTCCTGAAAAAGTGTCTTCGTGTTCCCTCAGCTTCAGTTGGTATGAATACTTCCTGTATCTCATTAAATGTTGAGCTTTTTAACAAAATAGAATATCGATTAAATGATAATTTGATCTTATTATGCATCATATAGGATGCCATTGATAGTTAATATTGTCTTAAAGCAGTTTTTTTGATACTAAAAAAATGTAGTCCTTGAATAATGGAAAGGAGAGAAATGTCCAACATTCACATAATGGAAACATCTAATACTATATGTTATATAATAGTAGAATGACATCACAATGGTTCTGAACAGCAGTAGAATGACATCACAATGGTTCTGAACAGCAGTAGAATGACATCGCAATGGTTCTGAACAGCAGTAGAATGACATCACAAAGGTTCTGAACAGCAGTAGAATGACATCACAATGGTTTTGAACAGCAGTAGAATGACATCACAATGGTTCTGAACAGCAGTAGAATGACATCACAATGGTTCTGAACAGCAGTAGAATGACATCGCAATGGTTCTGAACAGCAGTAGAATGACATCACAATGGTTCTGAACAGCAGTAGAATGACATCACAATGGTTTTAAACAGCCAATCCACACTGCCGGGGATCCGCTGCCATATACTGATACATTACCAAGACCAGGGCAGTTAGTCTCTCTGTAGGTGTCTTGACAAATGCCATATTTGGTCCGCTGTGCTGACATTGCTGGTATGGTAAGCTCTGGGTCAGGGTGCGTTCACAGTTTACATACAGGGATTGTAATGGATGCCATCTGGATTCACTATAAACAAAACACACTTTTCTATAAATACAAATGTAAGCTTATATATGGGGAACTTTTATAAGGGACCCTTCTTTCCAAACTGCACATCTGAGACGCATATAAATATATCATAGTAGACCCTGATATTGAAGCGATCCAGCCCTCTGAAATGTCTTTATAATATACAGCACTAGACCCTGATATTGATGCGATCCAGCCCTCTGAAATGTCTTTATAATATACAGCGCTAGACCCTGATATTGATGCGATCCAGCCCTCTGAAATGTCTTTATAATATACAGCGCTAGACCCTGATATTGATGTGATCCAGCCCTCTGAAATGTCTTTATAATATACAGCGCTAGACCCTGATATTGATGCGATCCAGCCCTCTGAAATGTCTTTATAATATACAGCACTAGACCCTGATATTGATGCGATCCAGCCCTCTGAAATGTCTTTATAATATACAGCACTAGACCCTGATATTGATGCGATCCAGCCCTCTGAAATGTCTTTATAATATACAGCGCTAGACCCTGATATTGATGCGATCCAGCCCTCTGAAATGTCTTTATAATATACAGCGCTAGACCCTGATATTGATGTGATCCAGCCCTCTGAAATGTCTTTATAATATACAGCGCTAGACCCTGATATTGATGCGATCCAGCCCTCTGAAATGTCTTTATAATATACAGCACTAGACCCTGATATTGATGCGATCCAGCCCTCTGAAATGTCTTTATAATATATAGCACTAGACCCTGATATTGATGCGATCCAGCCCTCTGAAATGTCTTTATAATATACAGCGCTAGACCCTGATATTGATGCGATCCAGCCCTCTGAAATGTCTTTATAATATATAGCGCTAGACCCTGATATTGATGCGATCCAGCCCTCTGAAATGTCTTTATAATATACAGCGCTAGACCCTGATATTGATGCGATCCAGTCCTCTGAAATGTCTTTATAATATACAGCACTAGACCCTGATATTGATGCGATCCAGCCCTCTGAAATGTCTTTATAATATACAGCACTAGACCCTGATATTGATGCGATCCAGTCCTCTGAAATGTCTTTATAATATACAGCACTAGACCCTGATATTGATGCGATCCAGCCCTCTGAAATGTCTTTATAATATACAGCGCTAGACCCTGATATTGATGCGATCCAGCCCTCTGAAATGTCTTTATAATATACAGCACTAGACCCTGATATTGATGCGATCCAGCCCTCTGAAATGTCTTTATAATATACAGCGCTAGACCCTGATATTGATGCGATCCAGCCCTCTGAAATGTCTTTATAATATACAGCACTAGACCCTGATATTGATGCGATCCAGCCCTCTGAAATGTCTTTATAATATATAGCACTAGACCCTGATATTGATGCGATCCAGCCCTCTGAAATGTCTTTATAATATATAGCACTAGACCCTGATATTGATGCGATCCAGCCCTCTGAAATGTCTTTATAATATATAGCACTAGACCCTGATATTGATGCGATCCAGCCCTCTGAAATGTCTTTATAATATACAGCGCTAGACCCTGATATTGATGCGATCCAGCCCTCTGAAATGTCATTAGCATATTCTATGTTATTTATGTTGTAAATGTGCCTGTCATGAGATTGAAAACTTCTAGAATGGCAGCATATTGATTTAGACTGTATCAAATTACATCAATACAGCTCGTGTTCTGATTTTTTTTTCAAACAAAAATTAATCTGGTACTTCATGGGTTAAAACAGATCCACAGGGCAAACACACACACACACACACACACACACACACACACACACACACACACACACACACACCACAATATACTGTAAAAACCATACATATTTGCAAGTCTTTTATTAGTGTGTTTTTCTAATGTGAAAAAAAAAAAACACAAAACATTTTTGGCACAGATATCAGATTCCACTAACCATACATACTTCGTATCTTGTAACAGGGCGGCAACATTTCTGGAGCAAATTTTCATGGGTGTGATTTTGTAAGCAAATATTTATGGCTTTGCAGTAAACTGAACAACAACAACAAAAAAAACCTTCAGAAAAATCTCCCTTTCAAAAAGTTACCAAAAAAACGATTCTGATCCCTCTTCTTGTGTCTCGTTTCGCAGTGTGATTTCACACGACAAAAAAAAGAGAAACGCTGGCGACTTCTTTAACTCCCCTGCCAGCCCCCTCCTCTCCCCTCAAACCCTATTCAAGATCCCCAAAGCAGGTGTTCCTTTAAAAGAGCCCCCCCCCCCCCAGCTTCAACAATGTCTGACGGGCTCGCTCTGTCACCCCCGCCCCTCCCCTCCCCATCCTCCCTCCCCCAACACTGAAGCCCTTATCACACTTCACTTAACAGCTGCCCGGCCTTTTTGGAGCAAATTCAAGCATGTCCAGCACTAACCCTTTCTATTCCAGGATTTTCTTTTCTATTGAAATCTCGTACTCTCTCTCTCCTTTTCCCTTGTCACACAAAAACAGCGGCCCACCACAATCTAGCCCCCCCCCGCCCCCCCCAATCGGACACGCCCCTCCTGCCTCCCCATGAGTTCTTGACCCCTGTGACCTTGACGAAGCCAATCGCAATCTCCCATCTGTTGCTGTTCCCCTTGGAATGCTAACTCGCTAACTCTGGAGTCCTGTGCTGTCTAAAGGGAGCGAGTGAGCCATCTGAAATCAAATCCCAGAGCTTATTAACTATTTGTTTATTTAGCAGACGCCTTTATCCAAGGCGACTTACAGAGACGAGGGTGTGTGAACTATGCATCAGCTGCAGAGTCACTTACAACTACGTCTCACCCGAAAGACGGAGCACAAGGAGGTGAAGTGACTCGCTCAGGGTCACACAATGAGTCAGTGGCTGAGGTGGGATTTGAACAAGTCCTTTTCTTTAACCACTGGACCACACAGCCGCCTATAAAGCTTATAAAAGACAGGTTCAAATAAATCTCTTCAAGCCTAGAAAAAAGAAGGGACTTTGATAGAAGTCTTTAAAATCCTAAACGGTCTAGATAAAGTTAACCCAGGAGTTTCACGCAGAGAGAATAACAAGAGAGCATACATGGAAGCTGAGTAGAGTTTCGAATAGGAGGTAGGAAGCTCTTTTTTTTACACAGGGAGTTTCACCCACTCCAGGTTTTACTGGGAGCTTGGTTAGCCGCCGCTGTGTATAGGAGACAGGCTCAGGTGCGTCTTGTTAAACTCGTAGTGGATCACACTGCTATGCAGCGGGAGTCTTATTCCCATCCCTGCTGTGAGCTGCACATTACAATCAGAGTAACCCAGGCGGGTGTCGTGGCCGCTGGTGCCTCGTTGTGTCGTTGGAGAGACGTCTGGGAGCTCTACAGGATTAATCAGCCTTGACCCTCTCCAGGTTTATTAACAGGATTGGACAGACTGATTTCTAATAAGTATGAATGATGTTAAGTACTGAAAGGCTGGTGAGTTTTCACAGTGGAGAATGGCGCTATGAGACACCAGATACATCTACAATGTTAGCGGAGAATTATCTGTGCCATTTCTTTATTTATTTTTTGTAGTTCTTTTATAGATTTGAATGTTGGTTAAATGGCTGAGAGAGAGAGAGAGAGAGAGAGAGGGAGGGAGGGACAGAGACACAGAGAGAGAGAGGGAGACAGAGAGAGAGAGAAGGAGAGAGAGGGAGACAGAGAGAGGGGGAGAGAGAGGGACAGAGAGAGAGAGACGGAGAGGGAGAGAGAGAGAGATAGAGACTCAATCCTGAGAAACTGTGACGTGTTTCCCTTGTCAATCAATCAATCAATTTTATTTTTACATTGTGTCTTTCCTGTAAAATACCTCAAAGCGCTGTGCATAGCTTTACATTCAAATGACCTTAAAATTACATTTTATTTAATTGAATTAAAAAAAACCCAAACATTACACTAAAAGATACATTAGAAACCGCATTTAAAAACACAGCCTTTTTTAAAAACGTCAACACAAAAGCCATAACAATTTATAAATGCATTCGAATACTAAAAAAAAATTAAATAAATGGATTACCTAAGCCAGGGAAAGGTGTGTTTTAAGTCTAGATTTACATTTTTCTACACAATCAGAGTCACAAAGTTTGCCACAGTACAAGCACAGCAAAGTTTATGTTCTGTAGTTTTTTCCAACGCTTGGTTCAGCTTTGTGCTGGTTGAAACAAAAGTGGGGGGGAGACTCTCCCTTTGTCTCAGCGAAGCGCATTCCACACTTTGTTTCAGAGTCTTGTGTCAGCTGCTTAACAGAAAGGCCGGGTTAGAAAATGAGCCTGCCGCCCCTTTAAGAGAGGCTTTTAATGAGACAGCGGAGTGGCATTAGGGGCAGGTAGGGTCGGAGGTTAAAGGTCATTCATTTGACTCGCAAGATAATCGCCACAGGTTGAAATGGTCCCAGGAATCGGATGGTTCAACTCTACTCTGTGTTTGCGGGAACCTTTTACTGCATGAAATCTCTTTAAACACAGCTGGAAAAAAAATAGTTTTTGAACACGTAACCTCAAGATATTTAGTGAGCAGCGAGTGTATCGAGCAACGATACAGCTGTACTGCTTTCCCGGAGATTCTACGTGTGAGATGTCTTGCTCATTAAATTTATTTTTAAAAAGAGGAGACAGTTAGCTACTCAGGGATACCAAGCTATTGAGGAGGCTGTGTGGTCCAGTGGTTAAAGAAAAGGGCTTGTAACCAGGAGGTCCCCGGTTCAAATCCCACCTCAGCCACTGACTCGCTGTGTGACCCTGAGCAAGTCACTTCACCTCCTTGTGCTCCGTTTTTCGGGTGAGACGTAGTTGTAAGTGACTCTGCAGCTGATGCATGGTTCACACACCCTAGTCTCTGTAAGTATCCTTGGATAAAGGCGTCTGCTAAATAAACAAATAATAATATTGGTAAGCAAGGGGGGAAAAAATGGGCAATAAATCCTCTAGCCTATCTGCAAAGTATCTGCTTTGATATTTTTAGGGGGTGGAGTCATCGTTGCTGGTGGGGGCAATGCCCTTGGCCACGTGTCACGTGCCATGTTCCATCCATCCCACATGGCCACGGCACCAGTGTGCCACCGTCTGCTTCATTAAGATATTCTCCTGAGCACTTTCAGCAGGCAAGGGCCCAGTGTCTGCAGTGGCGAATTCACCACAGGGCTTAGAAGAGGGAGCTGGAGTTAATTAATAAATATTAATTACTATGCTATGAATTACATTACAGTAACGATGGGAATAATTAGCAGGTCGCTCTCGAGAGTGCAGTGCGTAGCGCTGCATTAAGCATTCACAATATTTGCTACCTTTATGAGTCAATTCAGCCTGTGCTTTTTAGATGTGTTTTTATTTTTTATCGCTTTCTATTGTAAAGATTTGATTTTTCAATTTTATTGGCTGTCTGGTTAATACGCTCTCTGATGAAACTGTGCGAAATTATGTTATAATAAGAGACAACCTCGTCTTCTTCAAGTTTCCCATAGTAAAGTGTAATCAAACACAGTGAAAGCTAATGCATAGGGAAGCATTGTAAAGCACAGAGAGGTCTGGTAAAGCATAGGGAAGCATTGTAAAGCACAGAGAGGTCTGGTAAAGCATAGGGAAGCATTGTACAGCACAGAGAGGTGTGGTAAAGCATAGGGAAGCATTGTAAAGCACAGAGAGGTCTGGTAAAGCATATGGAAGCATTGTAAAGCACAGAGAGGTCTGGTAAAGCATAGGGAAGCATTGTAAAGCACAGAGAGGTCTGGTAAAGCACAGGGAAGCATTGTAAAGCACAGAGAGGTCTGGTAAAGCATAGGGAAGCATTGTAAAGCACAAGAGAGGTTGTGGTAAAGCATATTAAAAAACAAACCAGGGTAAACTAACCCTTATAACAGTGGCTTATAGTAACAGCACAGCACAGTGAATGCATGGTAAAGCATAGGAAAGCATTGCATTTATTAGGTTTCGTTTAGTATTTCAGAATTCTGCACGATGGCATGTTTAAGGGCTGTGGATGATGCAACTAAGGCCAATGGAAGCCATCCTTTGTAAGAATTCCCAAGTGTGGGTTGTGAATTCTTCCACTCTGGTGGAATTCGGAACTCGGAATCAGTGGCATGGCGTAGAACACGCAGCGTGACGCTGAGGGGGTGTGTGGGGTGGAAGGGCACTAATTGCCACACAATTGCCGTTGTACAAGTTCTTCAACAATACAGAAGCTGCCACTCCTTGCCCACGCGCCACGTTTGGTGGGAGCGGGGAGGGGGGGGGATGGTCTGTTTGTTCAGTGCCGCCCACTCCTGCTCCACAGCGGTGCATCGTGGGATTGTATGAGAAGAATCAGTGGGGATGGCCGTGGGGATGTCTGAAAGTCATATTTTTTTTTATTCCCAGGCTTGTATTCAAATACTGCTGCATTGCTGTGTTTGGTATACCTGTTTAAACATTACAGGGCCTGTGTCCTCATAAGGTCGTTTTTGTCAGAGTTTCCTACCATATAGTCGCTTCTTTGGCCCATGAGCACTATAACTGAGCTCTCCCACAGACACACACACAGACAGACAGACAGACAGATAGATACATACATATAGATACAGACAGACAGACAGACACACACTTACAAACAAACAGACAGACAGACAGACACACACACACATACATACAATCAGACAGACAAACACACACAGCTGTACTGAGCCATCCCACACACACACACACACACACATAGACAGACAGACAGACACAGCTGTACCAAACCCTCCCTCACACACACACATAGACAGACAGACAGGCAGACAGACAGACAGACAGAGGTACCAAACCACTGCTTGAATCACATAATATAGGCACTTTTGTGGTTGCTGTAGCCAGCTAGCAAAGTACAATATCACATACTGGACAAAATATTAGAAACACCTGCATTATGCAGCACATACTTTTGTGTGACACGGGCATGGTTACCCTCCCTGTTACCTCTTGTCAATTGAATTCTATATAATTCAGCAGTGTGGAGTAGCGGTTAGGGGCTCTGGACTCTTGACCGGAGGGTCGTGGGTTCAATCCCAGGTGGGGGACACTGCTGCTGTACCCTTGAGCAAGGTACTTTACCTAGATTGCTCCAGTAAAAACCCAACTGTATAAATGGGTAACTGTATGTAAAAATAATGTGATATCTTGTAACAATTGTAAGTCGCCCTGGATAAGGGCGTCTGCTAAGAAATAAATAATAATAATAATAATAATAATAATAATAATAATAATAATAATAAATATATATAGAGAGAGAGAGGACAGAACGACACGGTTTCAGATAAAATAGGCCAATTGGCTTTATTAATATGCAGATACAAACGCCGCCAGACTTATAACCAAACTGTATAATGATGCACCTTCTCCGGACACACGCACCTGCTGCAGTTCTGCCGCGCTGCTCTCCCTAGGAGGCGGGTAGGATTTGAATCCGCACCCCGGTGTTTGGAGGTAGTTCAAGCTGCGTTTTCGTGCGAATCGAGCCCCGTCCGCGGACTGCGGGAGCCCCGGGCTGGGGTAGCCAGGTGCCGCCGAGCAGGTGCGCTCCGATACGGGCCAGGGGAGACACTCATTAGCGGCGGCGTCGGGGAGGGAAAGAGATGGGAGCAACGGACTGTGATGCGAGACAGCGACAGGCTTTTTTTTTTTTTTTTTGGCAGGACTCCCGACTTAAATTAGATTTATGAAGCAAATATGAGGTCAATTTAACCACAGGGCACGTCTCATAATCACAGGTCCCAATAGTGCAGGCCTACTGGAAGGAAAACAAAACAAAAAACCTAATTATAAAGAAGTAATCGGGTCTCGCCTCAAACTTTGTTTTCTAAAACTTCAGGAAATTTAGGGATTTAAAATATATATATATATATATTTTTTTTATAAAGGTACCAAATAACCGTTTACTTTTCTACCGCCAGTAGCTCCACAAAACATATTCTAAATATAACCACCCGCTTAACTTTCTCTTAAAACTGAAGGTCAATACAATATAAATATTTTCCTTTCTTTTTATTTTTTTGTATTTAAACTACTGGCAGCAGCCTCTTTGGGTTTTCTTACTGGTTGTAACATTTGTACTGGGAATAAAGACCACCACAAAGTGCTCGTTAAAGAGAAATAGCTCAAAAATAAATAATGATGATGACTTTAGTAACAGACATTTAAATCACGTTTTTTAAAGTCTATAATAAAAGTCTGACAAAAATGTAACCATTCTAGACAGAATGGTGACTGAAAACCCAGTCAAAAGAAAATAAATTCTGTGCTAGTGGTCTTACTTCGAAAGGTAATTCACAGCTACAAATTTACACACACACACCCCTGAAGGGCAAATTCCAGTAATAACCGGTTTTGCTGTATGCTGGTCCAGGGGCTGGTGGTTTTAATGGTTCAGGAGACTCAGTGCTGGTCGAGGATCTGGTTAAACATGACCAAGGAAAAAAAAAAACAACAAAAAAAACGAGTCCGTTAAAAGATACGTTTTAAACCGACTGTTTTTGTTGTCTTCAGCTTTGGTCAAAAGTTTAGCATCACCTAGAATTTTAGGATTGAGACAGAATAAAAAAAAAAACTATACGAACATAATTTAGATATTTTATTTAACGCCATGTAATCAAAGAAACCACAAAATGATCTCGCTAAAAAAAATAAAGTCAACCGGAAGCCATAATAGTAGTATTTCAAGTTAGATTGCCATTAAGTATATGCGAAAAAAAAAAACCTACAAAGCGGCGTGTAATTCAATAGGTTAACTTATTATTATTATTATTTATTTCTTAGCAGATTACACCAAGACTCAATCTGAATGCAAGCACAGCATTTAAAAAAAAAAACGAGGCGTTATCAAGTAATTGCATTGAGAAGCCAAACTTTGAAGGGAAATTCAAATTCCCAACTTAACATTATTCAGCAGGTTTCATTTGACTTTATGAAACAACATTAATTCTGTAGGGGGGTGCAACACACTTTTGGCCACAGCGGTCCACTCCTCGGTGAGTGTGTTTGCTGTCTGCCCGGTGAATAATACTGCTGGTTCAAATTCCCAGCTCCTCAATCCCAGCTCGCCGACAGTAGCGTTTTCCAGCCTGCATTTGTGTACTGTTTTCATCACCTGCTGGTAAAAAGCACTTGGGACGGCGTGTGATGAAATATGAGAAGGCAGCAACAAACCCGGTTTAACTCTTAATTTAACTCGAATTACAATACGAAGGTGTGACAACAGCAGCCGCTTATCTAAACACAGAGGTTCCCAATGCAGCCGGTTAGAGAGGTTTTTTTTTTTTAGATCATGCCCTTAGGATATAAGTTAGCGTAGTACCGACCCCCCAGTCCTCCTATTTCAACCTCTCAACTAGAAAGAGCCTGCGTCTGCTTAAACCCGCTATAAACAGTACAGCCCCCATGCGAATCATTACTCGTGAAGACAACGCGGTTTGACTTTGACTTCATCAGTGACGCGTGTGTGTGTTTTAAAAGCTAAAAGTTGTGTTCTTTCTTAACAGGTTTTTCCCTTCAAAGTTTGGCTTCTCAATGCAATTACTTGATAACGCCTCGTTTTTTTTTTTTTTAAATGCCGTGCTTGCATTCAGATTGAGTCTTGGTGTAATTAATTACTCGATTAATGCAGTCTTGTTTTGTTATGTGTTAAGGAGACTAGGAATTCAAGAGCTACTTTTCAGCAGGGGTGACAATAAGACCCCTATTGCGTAGCAGTTTGATCCACTCCTGGTCTAAAGATGAGTTTAATCAGACACACCTGAGCTTGTTACCTGTGCACACTGTGGTGGCTGATCAAGCTGGTAGTAAAACCTGGAATGGGTGAAACTGCTGTGCAACAGGAGTCTTATTCCCCTCCCTGTTCAGTTCTAGTTGTCTGCCACAGACATACTTAACCTAGGCTAGATCAGCCTGTATTATAGTAAGAGCTAGCGTCATCTAGTGCACAGCAGTGTCGTTCTGCCGTTCTGAACCTGGCAAAACCTCACTTCGTTTGTTTAGTAAAGCAACTGTTCAGTTTTCATGCAAAACCGTTTTTAAAGAAGCTGCCAGCAACTCTGAACAATAGCTTTTTTTTTTTTTTCAGCTTTGCTCGCTACCTCCATCTGCTGGCCAACCCCCCCGAACTGCACGGCCTCGCTTGTTGCCCTGCAGCAGGAAGGAAAGGCTTGGAGGGTCTGAGGTGATGTCATCCTTGGAATGCCCGGGCTGTGTTCCAATCTGTTACTATGGTAATCGCTCCTGCTAGGAGCACTGCACTTGGGAAACCGTTTTTGTAACGCTGCTGCCTGTAGTGTTTCAATGAATTAAGGTAAGGACCATTTCACTACCCACCTTTACGCTGTTTAGCTGAACTTTTTAAAAGCCCCCCCATTCTGCCCCCCCCCCCATCTCCCATTCATTAATGGAGTTCTAGCCAACTTTTTCAAAACACATTC
This sequence comes from Acipenser ruthenus, assembly GCF_902713425.1. NCBI lineage: Eukaryota > Metazoa > Chordata > Actinopteri > Acipenseriformes > Acipenseridae > Acipenser > Acipenser ruthenus. Next base: position 169,719 of record NC_081236.1, read on the forward strand.
TTTTCCCATAGTCTACCCTGGTTTGCCATGTTTTTTTTTTTAATATTCTTTATCATACCTCTCTGGGCTTTACAAACCATGGTGAACTAACCCTTATAAAAGTTTCCCATGGTAAAGCATAGGGAAGCATAGGGAAGCATTGTAAAGCACAGAGAGGTGTGGTAAAGCATAGGGAAGCATTGTAAAGCACAGAGAGGTGTGGTAAAGCATAGGGAAGCATTGTAAAGCACAGAGAGGTGTGGTAAAGCATAGGGAAGCATTGTAAAGCACAGAGAGATCTGGTAAAGCATAGGGAAGCATTGTAAAGCACAGAGAGGTCTGGTAAAGCATAGGGAAGCATTGTAAAGCACAGAGAGGTCTGGTAAAGCATAGGGAAGCATTGTAAAGCACAGAGAGGTGTGGTAAAGCATAGGGAAGCATTGTAAAGCACAGAGAGGTCTGGTAAAGCATAGGGAAGAGGTGTGGTAAAGCATAGGGAAGCATTGTACGGGGAGACCGACAGCGATCTCGTTATTTATTTTTTTCGAGATTTCTGTAATTTGGCATCGGTATCAGATTCTTTCACAGCTCTCCTTCAGCCGAGTTGAAATCAAAAGACTCACAGTACATCAATCTTTCCCTTTTGCAGGGATATTAATTGCAGCTCCCACAAAGAAAACAGGCTGTGCCGGTGCCTCCTGCAAACCTTCCTTTCACTCTTAGTATTTATTTGCCGGCCAAATTGAGTTAAAACAGGGAATGGGGGGGTGGGTTAATTTGCACCAGATGCGCTGTCGCTGAGTCGATCAGGGGAGAGCGGCTGTCTGTGTCTCTTGACTCTGATGTGATCCGCAGCTCTCTTATTAGCTTCTTCCGCAGAATTCCCCCATCACATCGCGTCTGTCTTCCCTCACTGGCAGGTGAAAAACGACCTGTTTTCTCTGACGGCTGAACCCCCTTCCCTGACAGGGCCTCTGCTGGTTGTGTTTGGAAAAGCTAACCCCTCACCCCCCACCCCCCCCTTTACTGGTTTTTGTGGGGGAGGGAGCTACAAAGAAAATAAGGAAACCAAAATATGCCCTGTTGCACGCATGACCGCTTTCTCTCTCTCTCTCTCTCTCTCTCTCTCTCTCTCTCTCTCTCTCTAAAAATAATGATATATATATATAATGTTACTTCTTTATCAAAGAGTCTGGTTGTTACTGTATTTTTAGTTTCGGGTCAAAAATTGTTCACAGAGTAGAAGAGCCTCCCTTTCTCTTTCTCTGCTCCCCCAGCACAGAGCAGAGGGAGGCTGTTCAGAGAGTATAAGAGCCTCCCTTTCTCTCTCTCTGCTCCACCAGCACAGAGCAGAGGGAGGCTGTTCAGAGAATATAAGAGCCTCCCTTTCTCTTTCTCTGCTCCACCAGCACAGAGCAGAGGGAGGCTGTTCAGAGAATATAAGAGCCTCCCTTTCTCTTTCTCTGCTCCACCAGCACAGAGCAGAGGGAGGCTGTTCAGAGAGTATAAGAGCCTCCCTTTCTCTTTCTCTGCTCCACCAGCACAGAGCAGAGGGAGGCTGTTCAGAGAGTATAAGAGCCTCCCTTTCTCTTTCTCTGCTCCACCAGCGCAGAGCAGAGGGAGGCTGTTCAGAGAGTATAAGAGCCTCCCTTTCTCTTTCTCTGCTCCACCAGCACAGAGCAGAGGGAGGCTGTTCAGAGAGTATAAGAGCCTCCCTTTCTCTTTCTCTGCTCCACCAGCGCAGAGCAGAGGGAGGCTGTTCAGAGAGTATATGAACTCTCTCTTTTAGTACTGAGGGAAGCTGTTCCAACTGTACGTAAGTTTTGGAGGTTATCAATAATCAATAATCACAAATATCGTGATCACACCGACAAGCCATGACAGCAGGCGTCTGATCAGAGCGGGTACAGAAAGCTGTGTTTGCTGAAGTAGTTACACTTATCTACTAGAGCAGGGCTGACGAGCAAACACACAGACAAAGACAGAGTTTACCAACAGCGTGGTGCACGTTGCTATCGACGTCTCTCTCCTCTTGTCTGTAGATCCACTGTATAAATCAAGCAGGAGAAAACACGCATTGAGCAAAGCCCTGAATAAACAGGCTGCTGTTTGACCAATAATCCTGCTTTCTCTTCTGTCTGCCTGGTCCGATGAAATCAGAAATGATGTCTTTTTTTCTTGTTGTTTTTAAGCTCTGTGTCCCGTTGACAAAAGAAGAAAAATGAAGCGAAATAAAACTGACTCTCTATATATATATCTAATGTTAAAAGAAGGGACTGAACAAAGGGACGGGTGAGTCCCCAGCTCTGGGCTGCCAGATGGCTTCTTCTCTGTACCGTTTGGGTGTCGACACGGGCGTCCGAGTTTTTTTTTTCTGTAGCTAATTACCGTCACGGCCGGGTGAATAGTGAGACTGATTGATGGGCTTAAAAAAAAACACAAAAACACAACGCTCACTACCCCTCAACCTGCCCCCTTCAGGGGTGAGTGAAACAACATCAATACAGCCCCATACTGTACGTGGGGGGGGGGGGCGGGGGGGTCTGTGTAGCGCAGTGGTGAAAGAAAAGAAAGAGAGAGAGAAAGAGAAAGAAAGAAAGTGTCCTTGGCTGCAGTGGTAAAAGAAAAGAAGGAAAGAAAGAGAGAAAGAAAGAAAGAAAGAACGAAAGAAATGAAGCAAGCGCTGGACTGCGGTGTGGGAGGCAGTAGGTTTGAAAACACGCCCCTGTGTGCCTCGCTTGCTAAGTCAAGCTGTGGAAACGCCAGCACCAACACGCAGAGCGTCAAAGAGAGCGACGGTAATAGATTTTCTCAACAGAAAAGAAATAAAAGTGCGTTCTGTGACGGAGAGCGTGGAGAATGGCACGGTGGAGTGAACAGGCAGCGCATCATGAGCTTTCTGCAGCGCTGGCTCACAAAGAGAGGACCGTGACGGCTACAATAGTCCTCTGACAAATCCCATTTTCCACCCCCTCCCCTCTCCGCCTGCAACAGCCCGGTCATTTCCATTCATTATGCACCCCTGCGCTGCACCCTGCTCCCCTGTGCTGTACCCTGCTCCCCTGTGCTGTACCCTGCACCCCTGTGCTGCACCCTGCTCCCCTGAGCTGCACCCTGCTCCCCTGTGCTGCACCCTGCTCCCCTGAGCTGCACCCTGCTCCCCTGTGCTGCACCCTGCTCCCCTGAGCTGTACCCTGCTCCCCTGTGCTGTACCCTGCTCCCCTGTGCTGCACCCTGCTCCCCTGTGCTGCACCCTGCTCCCCTGTGCTGTACCCTGCTCCCCTGTGTTGTGCCCTGCATCCCTGTGCTGCACCCTGCTCCCCTGAGCTGCACCCTGCTCCCCTGTGCTGCACCCTGCTCCCCTGAGCTGTACCCTGCTCCCCTGTGCTGTACCCTGCTCCCCTGTGCTGCACCCTGCTCCCCTGTGCTGCACCCTGCTCCCCTGTGCTGTACCCTGCTCCCCTGTGCTGCACCCTGCTCCCCTGTGCTGCACCCTGCTCCCCTGTGCTGTACCCTGCTCCCCTGTGTTGTGCCCTGCATCCCTGTGCTGCACCCTGCTCCCCTGAGCTGCACCCTGCTCCCCTGTGCTGCACCCTGCTCCCCTGAGCTGTACCCTGCTCCCCTGTGTTGTGCCCTGCATCCCTGTGCTGCACCCTGCTCCCCTGAGCTGCACCCTGCTCCCCTGTGCTGCACCCTGCTCCCCTGAGCTGTACCCTGCACCCCAGTGCTGTACCCTGCATCCCTGTGCTGTACCTTGGTCTCAGTAGCTCATTGGTTAAAACCTCACCATTGGACACTGTTCAAAACTTTCAACTGAATTTCACTCCATGCTGCTCTTAGTGTTAAGCACCCCGTTGCTATTTGAACAATAGGCGCCAGATGATTTAATGCTTTCAATAAAAATAAAAAAAAATCTGTTGAGAAGTGCAGGTCTGGTGCATTTTAAAAGAACAGCGTTCCATTCAAACTGTCCACTCCAGCAGCTGCACAGAAATCAAACAAACTACAGCACGTCTCCTTTATTTCTCGCCCCGACATGAGGTGTACTTTTCTATCGGGCGAGGAGACGAGATTTCTATCAGAACCGAATTCTTAATGGTTGCCAGGGCGACGGGTCACCTGGCAACAGGAGTCACAAAGACCTGTAGCCTCCTGGCCACGTCTGTCACTGTCTGCTTGGCTCAGACAGGCAGGGACTGCATCAGGGGGCTGCCTCTGCCACATATTGTATTTATAATATGTATGAGCTGCTTCATTACTGTCTGTGTGCTATGGATAGAAATATACAGTGTACACGCATGCACGCACACACGCACATACATACACGCACATACATACACACACACTCTCACTCACACACACACACACATACATACACACACACACACACACACACACAGACGCACACACACACACACACAGACGCACACACAGACACACACACACATATAGATATATAAGTAATATGTGTATACGGGAGCAGGGTGCAGCACAGGGATGCAGGGTACAGCACAGGGGAGCAGGGTGCAGCACGGGAGCAGGGTGCAGCACAGGGGAGCAGGGTACAGCGCAGGGGAGCAGGGTGCAGCACGGGAGCAGGGTGCAGCACAGGGATGCAGGGTACAGCACAGGGGAGCAGGGTGCAGCACAGGGGTGCAGGGTGCAGCACAGGGGAGCAGGGTACAGCGCAGGGGAGCAGGGTACAGCGCAGGGGAGCAGGGTACAGCGCAGGGGAGCAGGGTGCAGCACAGGGGAGCAGTTAGATAAAGTACATTAAGGTATAAACATGCAGCCACTTTCCTTTTCATGAATATCCGATTGCTCGATGAGCCCCAACGCAGCCCCCCCCCCCCTCCCCCCAACACCAGCATGTGTCAGCCGGTTTCCACGGCAACGTTATGTCTCTCCCCATGAGCCACTCCGAATAGTATTATGATTTAGATTTTTTTTAAATAAAAGCCCAGCCGATTGAAAAATAACCCTTTTTTCTTTTCTTTTTTTTTTTTTTTTTTTTGTTCTTGTCGGATTTCGGAAACACGACACGGGGTTGGAGTGATTTTTACTTAACCGGCTTCAGTGCTGCCGTCTCGCTTCATCATCTCAATGAGGGGACGGAGGTCACCTCTGAAAAGCACAGCTCTCTTTGCAGCATCTGAAACTTCTTAAGAGAGGGGGAGGGGAGGAGGAGAGGAGGAGAGGAGGGGAGGGGAGGGGAGGGGAGGGGAAGGGATCTGCTACCGACTGCACTCAAGAAGCAACATGCATCTATTTTTGCGATAAGCGCAATTAAACAAGGCGCTGGGAGAGGCAGCTACAAAGAGAGGCTCGCGGATTTGCATTATAAAACATTTAGGCAGGTAGATAAAACGAAGCAGATTGATAGATAGACAGCAAAGGACTCCAGTACAGCTCTGGCCAACAGATCTGCCCCAATAGAATGAACTCATTTTGCTTCATAAAGTCGAATGAAACCTGCTGAATAATGTTACGTTAACATCTCGAGTTACACACTGCTTTGTAGTTTTCCCATATACAGATACTTAATAAAAACTGACAACAATTGAAAAATGTCACATTTCAAAATCTAACATGAAATCCTACTGTCCTACTATCATGGCTTCCTTTTTTTAGCGATATAATTTTGTAGTTTCTTTGATTACATGACATTAAATAAAAATATCTAAATTATGTTCATACCGGTAGTTTATTTGTCTCGATTCTTTCCCATTCCCAAATCGTGCTCATGTTCCTCTCTCTAAATTCATTTCATTTCATTATTTCATTATTTATTTCTTAGCAGACGCCCTTATCCAGGGCGACTTACAATTGTTACAAGATATCACATTATACATTATTTCACATTATTTTTACATACAATTACCCATTTATACAGTTGGGTTTTTACTGGAGCAATCTAGGTAAAGTACCTTGCTCAAGGGTACAGCAGCAGTGTCCCCCACCTGGGATTGAACCCACGACCCTCCGGTCAAGAGTCCAGAGCCCTGACCACTACTCCACACTGCTGCCCAAATTCAGCACTGTTTGATGGTTTGGGATGCTGCACGTTGAAGACAGACATGATTCACGGAGCTCTCCGGAGGGGGTGCTCGGAACATCCTGATACCACGAGAACCTCGGGAAGAGATATTTCCTGTTTTTAAAGAAGCGACAGTCTGACTCATTAATATTTAACGAGGCTAATCTATTTTGCATTTTTAACGACCCCATACGGAAGGCTAACCGCCTCTGTGAATTAATTTCTGCTAACGACGTTAAGCTGCTGTTCGGAAGCAGTTTTGTCGTCTCCTCAAATTGCAGGGAGCTGAAATGACACAGTTTCATTTTTTTCATTGCAAGCAGTTCCCATTGCCATTTACTAAAATAATAGCTTTTCTTTTTTTTTTTTCATAAGTTTGTTTTAGGGGCTGTGATTTGACCGAAACGGCCTGAAATAAATTATGTTTTAATTATTTAAACCTTTTGTGTACATGCAAAATTTTTAAAAAAAAAACTTTTATTTTTTATTTTTTAATTGTTGTGCACTGCAGATACTTTTTTCACACACACACACACACGCACACGCACACGCACACACACACAAGCACACACACACACGCACACACACACACACAGACACATATATATACACACACACACACACACACACACACACACACACACACACACACACACACACACACACACACATACATATATATAGGGGCAGCAGTGTGGAGTAGTGGTCAGGGCTCTGGACTCTTGACCAGAGGGTCGTGGGTTCAATCCCAGGTGGGGGACACTGCTGTTGTACCCTTGAGCAAGGTGCTTTACCTAGACTGCTCCAGTAAAAACTCCGTAAAACTGCGTAATTGTATGTAAAATAATGTGATATCTGTATAATGTGAAATAATGTATAATGTGATATCTTGTAACAATTGTAAGTCGCCCTGGATAAGGGCGTCTGCTAAGAAATTAATAATAATAATAATAATAATAATATACACACACGCACACATATATACACACACGCACACATATATATATATTTTTTTTGTATTATTTATTTCTTAGCAGACGCCCTTACCCTGATAAGAGCAAATACAAAACACAGTACGATCTGATCTGGGGGCAGCTCAAGAGCAGATAACAGTGTTGATAGTTACATCAGGGTTAGATAAGAGCGCAAGTGAAATACAAGATACTAGAGATCGGGTTGAGTGCAGGATTAAACACAGTACAACAGGGAGCAGAGATATATATAGAGATATATATAATATTATTCTTTGTTGAGTATTTCTAGTGGTTGATGAGTATCCTGTTGGATCCTGATTCTCATTGGATAGAGAGCTGTTTCTGAATTCTGTCACTGTCTGTCTGTCTCTCTCTCTCTCTCTGTCCCTCTCTCTCTCTCTCTCTCTCTCTCTCTCTCTCTCTCTATATATATATATATGATTGACAGTCAGACAAACAAGCCCCACCGATCCTCTGGGGTGTGTGTGTGTCAGTGTGTGTGTGGAGCAAACAGACCTGTGTTATTATAGAGAGACCCACAGGGCAGCCACTGCAACTGTTGTGCTTAAATCTGGCTTTCATTACAAGCTTGTGTTCACCTCCACGCGATAGGGGCACGAGCATGGAGCGGGGATTGAGAGCCAGGGAGATCGCTCGCTTTAATATTTCAATATGCAGCAGACGGTCTAATCCAGGGCTGTCAAACTCAGCTCCTGGACGGCCGCAGTGTCTCCTGGCTGTCGTTTCACCCGATCGCTCTCAATGACTTACTCGGTCTAATGATTTGATTAATTGGACAAATTTAACACTTCTTTCCAGACCTCAACATGTTTCGTAGGTTGTTTTACCTTGAGTCAAGGGCGGAATTTTTTTTTTTTAAATCATCAACTGTTAAAGACCTTGAAAAAATTTGAAATGTGTCCAATTGAACGAATAATGAGATCAGTTAAGTTAATTGAGAGCTTAAAGTTGGAATGAAAACCGGAAGACCCCGCGGTCCTCAAGGACTGGAGTTCGACACCTCTGGTCCAGCCCCGACCCCACGAGGGTGAACTGGCTTCGTCTAAATCCTGAACCCTGCACCAGGGCAGGCTGATCGTCATCAGACTTCATCACTTTCATTCTGTCGTATTCACAGCTTTTATAATTTAGTGACGGTTTTCAAATGGAATTTTCTTTGGGGGGGGGGGGGGGGGGGGGTTTGGTTGGCTGTGTTTTCTGGATTTCTAACATCTGCTAAGGGGCAGAGTGTGGCAGATGTACTGAGAGGCTAGATTCAGAGAGCTCTGTTTACATGTTTTCCCTTAGTAAAAGCATAGCAAAGTGTAATAAAGCATTGTAAAGCACAGAGAGGTCTGGTAAAGCATAGGGAAGCATTGTAAAGCACAGAGAGGTCTGGTAAAGCATAGGGAAGCATTGTAAAGCTCAGAGAGGTCTGGTAAAGCATAGGGAAGCATTGTAAAGCACAGAGAGGTCTGGTAAAGCATAGGGAAGCATTGTAAAGCACAGAGAGGTCTGGTAAAGCATAGGGAAGCATTGTAAAGCACAGAGAGGTCTGGTAAAGCATAGGGAAGCATTGTAAAGCACAGAGAGGTCTGGTAAAGCATAGGGAAGCATTGTAAAGCACAGAGAGGTGTGGTAAAGCATAGGGAAGCATTGTAAAGCACAGAGGTCTAGTAAAGCATAGGGAAGCATTGTAAAGCACAGAGAGGTCTGGTAAAGCACAGGGAAGCCTTGTTTAATTAACATCTTGTTTTTCCCATACCGAGGTGCTGACTGATCTCAGAGATACAGATGTTTCAACGAGAGGCAGCACAGGGCTGGCTGGCTGTGGGCTTGCCTGAGCGAGTTGTGTTGTGTTTTTTCAGCTGGCCGTGCTGCTTTGGGGGAAGCTTGACTAAGCTCTGTGGTGGATGCGAACACTCCAAGCATGGTAATTTGCAACGGTAGTGTTTAAAAAAAAAAAAAAAAAAAAAAACACACAAAAGAACAACTGATTATACCTCGCTTTGTTTTTAAACAGCGTGGCGGCCCTGACAAGGAAATCAGCCGCTAATGGATGCTGCTGTAAATTGAGGCAATTTTCCCCTCTGCTCCCCGTCGCTCTTTTTGTTATTTCAATTTACAGGATGCGCTGCGGGTCCCCACTCTTATTAACAAGCTACAGCTGCTCCCGTCCGACGCCCAGCCGAACCTCAGCTGGGACGCTGCAATGCGAGAGCCTGCAGTAATGGCCCTGGAAACGCGCCACGACGCCACTGCGGCTTAGCGTCGTTAGAGCTGCATTTAACTACGAGTGGAAGGGCAAGGCAGCGGGAATTCATCGCTGCTTTCCTTCGGGTTTCTGTTCATTGCATTTCCGAAGCCTGTATTCGACTGTGTTGTTTCTGATCTCTGCTGCTTAACTATACCTTTCCAACAGCTGTTGCTGTTGCCAAGTCTCACGAGGAAAAAAAAAGTGGAACTGCCTTTTCAAAACAAGCCCAACACGCGTTAGAGTTTTTATGCAAATTCCAACCCGCGACTCTCAAATTCCAACCCGCGACTCTCAAATTCCAACCGTGACTCTCAGATCCCAACCCGCGACTCTCAAATTCCAACCCGCGACTCTCAAATTCCAACCGTGACTCTCAGATCCCAACCCGCGACTCTCAAATTCCAACCCGCGACTCTCAAATCCCAACCCGCGACTCTCAAATTCCAACCGTGACTCTCAGATCCCAACCCGCGACTCTCAAATTCCAACCTGCGACTCTCAAATCCAAACCCACGACTCTCAAATTCCAACCCGCGACTCTCAATTTCCAACCCGCGACTCACAAATCCCAACCCACGACTCTCAAATCCCAACCGTGACTCTCAAATCCCAACCCGCGACTCTCAAATCCCAACCCGCGACTCTCAAATCCCAACCCGCGACTCTCAAATCCCAACCGTGACTCTCAAATCCCAACCCGCGACTCTCATATCCCAACCCGTGACTCTCAGATCCCAACCCGCGACTCTCAAATCCCAACCCGCGACTCTCAAATCCCAACCCGCGACTCTCATATCCCAACCCGCGACTCTCAAATCCCAACCCGCGACTCTCATATCCCAACCTGCGACTCTCAAATCCCAACCGTGACTCTCAAATCCCAACCCGCGACTCTCAAATCCCAACCCGCGACTCTCAAATCCCAACCCGCGACTCTCAAATCCCAACCCGCGACTCTCAGATCCCAACCGCGACTCTCAAATCCCAACCGTGACTCTCAAATCCCAACCCGCGACTCACAAATCCCAACCCGCGACTCTCAAATCCCAACCCGAGACTCTCAAATCCCAACCCGCGACTCTCAAATCCCAACCCAAGACTCTCAAATTCCAACCCACGACTCTCAAATCCCAACCCGTGACTCTCAAATTCCAACCCACGACTCTCAAATTCCAACCCGCGACTCTCAGATCCCAACCATGATGCGCTTATTGTAAGCTGACTTGGCAACTGTGCTTTCCAATAGCTTTTGAGAAGTTTGACGAGGGATCTACCCCAATGAAGTCCTCGAAAGGAGCAAATTCTTGTTCAGAGTTAGAGCTGTGTCGTTAACGGTCCAGTTTCTACAATTATGCCCAAAAATTCTGCATCACCTTGAATTTTAGGAATGAGAAAAAAAAAAACAAGAAAAAAACTATGAACATAATTTAGATCTTTTATTTAACATCGTGTAATCAAATAAATGACAAAATGATATAGTTTGAAAGTCTAACTGAAGCTGTAATGGTGATACAGTAGTGTTTGATGTTAGATTTGCGAAATGTCGCATTTTTCTATCTCCGCTGTTTACGTTAAGTATCTGGGGAAAACTTCAAATATATGTTAAAGTAACATTATTCAGCAGGTTTCGTTCGACTTTATGAAGCAAAATGAGTTCATTTCTATATAGAGGGGGATGCAAAACTTTTGAACACAGCTGAAGTACCGGATATGTTGTTTTAAAATGAAAAAAAAACAAAACATTTTTGCTAAAAGCATGTGTTTCTTTCAAAACTGAACGTTTTGAACCCATGCAAGGAGTTGATGTGTGCGGCAGAAATGTATAGAACTATTTAGTAGCTGCAGTGACTCCGAGGTTGTTGAGTCAATGATGGCAACTGATAGAAAATGCTTTAAAAATAAACAATACGAAGTACAGAAAATTCCCCTTTAAGATAATCAAAATGAAACGGCAGTGGTCCCACAATATGGTTTATCTTCATTAAAAATTCACAGTATGGATTTGTCTCATTAAATATTAACGGCTCAGACTGCTCCAGCGGATGTTTGAGTCTCACAGCATCAAAAAAGGCTTTATAGGTATGAGATGACAACAGAGTGTAGCGCTAACGAGACAGGATTTATCTTCAGTTTCTGTTGGGTCCTCACCCCCTGTAACCCTTATAAAAGCACAGCAAAGTGTGAGAAAGCACAGGGAAGCATTGCAAAGCACAGAGAGGTGTGGTTAAAGCATAGGGAAGCATTGCAAAGCACAGAGAGGTCTGGTAAAGCATGGGGAAGCACTGTAAAGCACAGAGAGGTGTGGTAAAGCATAGGGAAGCATTGTAAAGCACAGAGAGGACTGGTAAAGCATAGGGAAGCATTGCAAAGCACAGAGAGGTGTGGTAAAGCATAGGGAAGCATTGTAAAGCACAGAGAGGTGTGGTAAAGCATAGGGAAGCATTGTAAAGCACAAGAGGACTGACAATGAGACAGTGGTGGTGGAGAGGGGAGTCATGTGCCTCAGCTTGCCTATGAAGTGAGTCCCGGCTTGGCTGGACCACGGGGTTTGAGTGAGACCCTGCTCGTCTAGCCTGGGGGGGTGGGTGATGCTTTAAACAGATAAAGAATTCTGTGTTATTGAAAAGGGCGGGGGGGGGGGGGGGGGGGGGGGTCACAGCCAATTTAATTCCATCACTTCCACAAACCAGCTCCCTAATTCTCATTGTGGGATCAGGTTTGACACAACAATTGCCAAGCAGCTGTTATAGAGTCTACAATTATAGCTAATGAGAGGGAGCGGGGGGCTGCATTGTCTGAATAGTCACCTGGCCAGGAATGAGCCGGGCAGCTTTACTGAGAACAGGAGCTGTGTCTTCATGTATTACACTGTGCTGTGCTCTTACTGTGGGAAACGTTTCCGAGGGTTAGATTACCTTGTTTTTGTAATATGCTTTACCAGACCCCTCTGTGCTTTACAATGCTTCCCTATGCTTTACCAGACCTCTCTGTGCTTTACAATGCTTCCCTATGCTTTACCAGACCTCTCTGTGCTTTACAATGCTTCCCTATGCTTTACCAGACCTCTCTGTGCTTTACAATGCTTCCCTATGCTTTACCACACCTCTCTGTGCTTTACAATGCTTCCCTGTGCTTTACCAGACCTCTCTGTGCTTTACAATGCTTTCCTATGCTTTACCACACCTCTCTGTGCTTTACAATGCTTCCCTATGCTTTACCACACTTTGCTGTGCTTTACAATGCTTCCTTATGCTTTACAATGCTTCCTTATGCTTTACAATGCTTCATTACACATTGCTGTGCTTTTACTGTGGGAAATGTTTCTAAGGGTACTAGCCACTTAAGTGGGTGGTGATAAGGTGCTAAAGACTGATTGAAAATCTCTATTTTTACACAGTGAAAGATTGCAAATACAGCGGCAGTCTTAGCTATTGAGGGGGACGCCTGTGCAAGGCAGGTGACAGGGATGACAGTGCGTGTCCTTTTGGACAGGGTGCGTCCGTCCACACTGAGATACAGCCTAGAGTTTGCTGCAGGCTTCTTTTTGTTTGTTTAGGTGGGACCCCTGGAGCGACAACGGGCAGCTCAATTTAAACCCGCTCGAGGCCTCCGGATTGCATTCCATAGCTTCATTGTTCTGGATGTAATTACGGTTCAGAATGGCTGTAATTGCATCATAATTACTGGAATCAGAGCCTCTGTTTAATGACTAGTTGCTGTCTTTCTCGCTTTTGAAACTGACTGTGCTACTTCCTTGCTTTCTGAGGGGAGATAATAGACCATGCGTTTAGCATAGTTCACCCTGGTTTGGTGTGTTTATATATATATATATATGCTCTACCATACCTCTCTGTGCTTTACAATGCTTCCCTATGCTTTACCATACCTCTCTGTGCTTTACAATGCTTCCCTATGCTTTACCAGACCTCTCTGTGCTTTACAATGCTTCCCTATGCTTTACCACACCTCTCTGTGCTTTACAATGCTTCCCTATGCTTTACCAGACCTCTCTGTGCTTTACAATGCTTCCCTATGCTTTACCATACCTCTCTGTGCTTTACAATGCTTCCCTATGCTTTACCAGACCTCTCTGTGCTTTACAATGCTTCCCTATGCTTTACCATACCTCTCTGTGCTTTACAATGCTTCCCTATGCTTTACCACACCTCTCTGTACTTTACAATGCTTCCCTATGCTTTACCAGACCTCTCTGTGCTTTACAATGCTTCCCTATGCTTTACCAGACCTCTCTGTGCTTTACAATGCTTCCCTATGCTTTACCAGACCTCTCTGTGCTTTACAATGCTTCCCTATGCTTTACCAGACCTCTCTGTGCTTTACAATGCTTCCCTATGCTTTACCAGACCTCTCTGTGCTTTACAATGCTTCCCTATGCTTTACCAGACCTCTCAGTGCTTTACAATGCTTCCATATGCTTTACCATACCTCTCAGTGCTTTACAATGCTTCCCTATGTTTTACCAGACCTCTCTGTGCTTTACAATGCTTCCCTATGCTTTACCAGACCTCTCTGTGCTTTACAATGCTCCCCTATGCTGTACCATGCTTTCACTGTGCTTGAGTACACGTTGCTATGCTTTTACTGTGGGGAAGTTTCATAAAGGATGTGATGAATCAGTAAAAAGACTTCCACACAGTTGAATAATCGATCCAGTTTGAATCAGTGCTGAGCAGTGCGGTCCAGTAATCCAGTCCGGGTTTTACGTTTAGCTCTTCCTACAACTCCCCGCGGACCAGAGAGCTCTCAGCAAATTATACAATCAGAAGCACTGATTAGGTGTAAGTGGTTTCATGTGGCTCGCTTGCCAGCTATCTGGAAAAGGCTAATCCGAGGGTATTGAAGCATTCCAGAGTGAACACACCTTCCCAGGGCAGCTCCACAGCTACAGTTTAGCATCACCTAGAATTTTAGGATTGAGACATAATTAAAAAACAAAACAAAAAAAAACATATGAACATAATTTAGATCTTTTGTTTAACATCATCTAATCAAAGAAACTACAAAATGATCTCGCAAAAAAAGTCTAGACCGGAAGCCATAATAGCAATACAGTAGGATTTCATGTTTGATTTTGAAATGTCACATTATTCAATTTTTGTGAAGTATTTGGGAAAACTACAAAGCGATGTGTAACTCAATATGTTAATGTAACATTATCCAGCAGGTTTCATTCGACTTTATGAAGCTGAATGAGTTCATTTCTATTTAGAGGGTGATGCGAAACTTTTGGCCACAGCTGCAGTGCTCTGGTTACTATAAATGTGTCTTGATAACACTGAGGAAGCCATTCAGTGAAACATTTGTCAGCTTGTCTAAAGGGCTCATTTTTTAGCATTTTATAGTCCCAGGAAACCCAGTGCTGTAAAATGCTCTAAAATTCCAGATGAGATTAAAATCAGGGCAGAGGTGTAGAAAGACGGGCCAGCTGAGAGAATTAGAATACTGGGATTTAAATCAGCCTAACCCTAACCCTAACCCTAACCCTAACCCTAACCCTAACCCCAACCCCAACCCCAACCCCAACCCCAGCTCCAACCCCAACCCTAACCCTAACCCCAACCCCAACCCCAACCCCAACCCCAACCCCAACCCCAACCCCAGCTCCAACCCCAACCCTAACGCCAACTCCAACCCTAACCCCAACCCCAATGCTAACCCCAGCTCCAACTCTAACCCCAACCCCAACCTTAACCCCAACCCTAACCCCAGCTCCAACCCCAACCCTAACCCCAACCCCAATGCTAACCCCAGCTCCAACTCTAACCCCAACCCTAACCTCAGCTCCAACCCCAACCCTAACCCCAACTCCAACCCTAACCCCAACCCCAATGCTAACCCCAGCTCCAACTCTAACCCCAACCCCAACCTTAACCCCAACCCTAACCCCAGCTCCAACCCCAACCCTAACCCCAACCCCAATGCTAACCCCAGCTCCAACTCTAACCCCAACCCTAACCTCAGCTCCAACCCCAACCCTAACCCCAACTCCAACCCTAACCCCAACCCCAACCCCAACCCTAACCCTAACCCCAACCCCAACCCCAACCCTAACCCTAACCCTAACCCCAACCCCAACCCCAACCCTAACCCTAACCCCAGCTCTAACCCTAATGGAAAGAATGTAGTACAGTTTTTCCCCTGGCCCGTCTTTCTGCACCTACGCCAAAATTAGGCTCCGTCCTCACCACAGCGCAGTACAATAGCCCTTCTTGTCGGGACAGACCGCTGTCATTTTGCAATGGAACTGTTTTCTTTGCCTTTTGTTTGTGTTGAAACTCCCTTAAGCCGTGAAAGCCATCATTTCCCGGGGGGTGGGGGGGAGGGGGGGGAGGGGGTTGAAATGCAGGCAACAGATGACAGTTCCAACAGGTCCCAACAAGCAGACTAACCCCCCCACACCCAGACACCCCCCCACACCCACACACACACGATACAGTTACAACATGCAGCTCTTTCCGGATCAGTCAGAGTGCAGCAGGGGTACCTCCAGGCTAGGTGTATTGTATCTGTTGACACAGACGTCTGAATCTTATTTAAAGAGGAAGAGAAGCTCCACGTTACAATGCTGTCCAGTTAGCTTGTTATATGGACCCCTGCTGTTCAGACTGTGCTTATAGATCTCCTGATCCACCCCTCCTGCTCTGCACTGGACCCCCCTGACCTCAGCACCACGTTACTGGATCCTCAGCTGATCCTTGCACTGCTAATATGCCATTGTATATATAACTTGCTGTAATCCTAACTTGTTGCATCCTAGTTCATATTGGATTCTAGTAGTGTTATTATTATACATAGCATCCTAGTTCATATTGGATTCTAGCAGTGTTATTATTATACATAGCATCCTAGTTCATATTGGATTCTAGTAGTGTTATTATTTGCACTGTAAACTACACTGTGTTTCATTATGAAGCTTGCATTGTAACCCTGTGCTGCCCTGTAACACCTGTGTGAGTCTCCTGGGATAAAGGCGTCTGCTAAATAAATAAATAATGATAATAAATGTGTAATACAGTAGTGTGCAAATTGAACACCTCAAGATTTGTCATTTATATCCTTCATACTCCTACCTGCATGAAAACCTTTTTTTTTTCATCAGTAATCAGTGATGTGGAAACAACAGGCACTCGTGTGAAAATGTTCGACCACTTTCTGCTTTAATTAGGCATCTTAAACAACTTTGAAAAAGTCTCCTGCATTTTACCATTGGTGGCCCTGTGTTCCTTCTCTCTTACTGTTTTAAATTAATTGCATGTGTGGCTGATTAAAGTAATCAATTAAATAAGACAATCACTGATTTGCCTATTTTTACAATTCACCAAGCTTTTCAGTTACAGCTGAACTGCAGTTACAGGAGGGAGTCTCACAGGCAGGGAAGCGCAGGGGTCCCCGAGGGTCTCCCCTGGTAAAGGCACGGCCGCGTGGTGTGCAAGGGGGAGTCACACAGTCAGGGGAGCGCAGGGGTCCCCGAGGGTCTCCCCTGGTAAAGGCACGGCCACGTGGTGTGCAGGGGGGAGTCACACAGTCAGGGGAGCACAGGGGTCCCCGAGGGTCTCCCCTGGTAAAGGCACGGCCGCGTGGTGTGCAGGGGGGAGTCACACAGTCAGGGGAGCGCAGGGGTCCCCGAGGGTCTCCCCTGGTAAAGGCACGGCCACGTGGTGTGCAGGGGGGAGTCACACAGTCAGAGGAGCGCAGGGGTCCTTAAATGTGTCAACCAACAGGCTTAATAACTCCAAACCCGAGCAAGGATCAAGTGGGGTGGATTTTCAGTGATTAGAGAGAAAAAAAAACAGAATTTCTTTAAAATCATTTCTCCTGCTACAGCACACATATAGAAGCGAAGCAGAAAGACTGACGAGAACAAAAAAACCTCATTATCCTCTCACTGTAACTGTGAGCAGCAGCCCCTAGGCTACGGCCAACAAACGTCTCCGATATTAACATTTCCCACCCGGAGTGATTTACAGCGACGCGATATTAAATTTGCCCTGTTGCACCAGAGCAAGCAGAAAGCACAGTGTGTGGGTACGAAGGGGTGAGGATTTATGTTTCGTCCGAATACATTTCTGTAGCGATCTTACATTTACCTTCTTCGCTTGGGCCTTGACAACCCAAACAAGTCCCGCTGTGTTCCGCTATCAATCTCCTTATTATACAAACGGAGGGGAATGAGAGAGCGGGAGAGAAAGGGGAGAGGGGAGAGGGGAGGAGGGTGGGGGGAATTGAATCTAAAAAGCTGTACAAATAAAAAAAAAAAGATAATTTAGAAGTCGTTTGTTACTGTTCCTCTTCAGACGATTAAACACAACTTCTTAATTGCTTCGTTTTTTTTTTTTTTTTTTTGGAAAAGGGAAAGGGCTTTCTCTTCCCACAGTCGCCCCCCGCTTAGATAGAGGCGAAAAGAGATTCAGTTTCATTCCCCCCCCCCAGCGATTAAAAGAAATAGCCGTCAGTGTTTGTTCTAGCCAGACGCGGCCGTGGGATATGAAATGTTAACTTTGCGTTGCTTGTATTAATAGAGGGAGTTGGGATATGAAAAGTGTACCGGAGAGGAGATTGAGTCGTCCGTGTTGTCATAGCTACGGGACAATAGAAACTGTGGCTGTCTGCTGGGCCTGTGCTGTGACTCCCACCCAAATGAAAGAGCACTGCGTTGACTCTTGAAATGAATCAGTTTATCCAGCGCAGGGGATTCGTGTTCTTCATCGCTTTGGGGGTTGCCAAGAGTATTTTTCTTTCCAAGATGTAAAGATGTAAAAGTCAAAACGAACACCTTCGTGCTGATCAGGCCTGACCCTGCTGCTGCAGCTGCTGCTTAGCTTAGCTTTCTGAGATCTGAGCAGATCACAGTCAAAGATGATGTAGAAATGAATGAATGAATGAATGAATGAATGAAGAAGATGAGGAAGAAGAAAAGAAGGAGAAGAAAAAGGAGGAGGAGAAGGCAAAGGAATGAAGAATACATGAATGGATGAATGAATGAAGAAGAAATGGATGAACCAATGAAGAAATGAATGAATGAATGAATGAATGAATGAATGAAGATGACGATGAAGAAGAAGAAAAGGAGGAGAAGAAAGGAGGAGGAGAAGAAAAGGAGAAGGCAAAGCAATGAACAATACATGAATGGATGAACGAATGAAGATATGGATGAATGAATGAATGAATGAATGAATGAAAGAGAAGAAGAAACAGAAGATGAAGCAGAAGGAGGAGAAGCAGATAGAATAATAGTTTATCCGCTTCTCATTTAAGGATGAAAGCGTTTCCTCGCTCCAGCTCTCGTGTGATAAGCAGATCCAAGCTATACCAAGGGTTAAAGCCACGGCATATTCCAGCTGATTAGATAAAGAGACGGGCGGATTTAATGACGGGCAGAACCTCTTCCGATTAACCTTGAACCCACAATCCTGGACGATCCCCACAAGTGACACTGTCTACACTGAGGGTATCTCTGCACACTCTGAGTGCTGACCATGCACATCCATCACAAAGGAGAGTTTAATCACATCTTTTTTGAGATTGTCCGAATCCAATGGTAGTCTTCTACAGCCGTTTGACATTTGAGTACTTTTCCGATGGCACATTTTGAATTTTTTTTTAAGTCTAGACCACTGTTTAACATGTCATATATTTTATGCTGTAACCTTTTATCGAGTCTCTTAATAGAGGGTTTTTTTTTTTTTTGTCTCTTTTTTTGAAGGTGACCTTTTCTGAAGATGCCTATCAAAGTTTATTCCCTTTTTTTTAAATATTTTGATCAATTGTATAATATAGCATTGCTGGAGCGTGGTAATGTTTTATAAATTTTTTTTTTCTTTGTGTGTTTGAAGCCAGAGGCTTTATATTACAGGTAAAGGTCAACTTGAAATGAAAAAGACGGCTGCAAAGGCAAACACAAACAAATTGAAACACGTTATATATATATATATGTGTGTGTGTGTGTGTGTGTGGGTGAGTGAGTGAGTGATTGTGTGTGTGTGTGTGTGTGTGCGTGTGTGTGTGCGTGTGTGTGTGCGTGTGTGGGTGGGTGGGTGAGTGTGTATGTGTGTGGGTGAGTGTGTGTGTTTGTGTGTGTGTGTGTGCGTGTGTGTGTGAGCGTGGGCAGGTATACTATCAATGTGCGGAACAGAATTTGAGAAAATGTCCCCAAATGATTGGCTTAATCAGTCCAGATTAACAGGTGCTCCAGATCTTCATCCACTGATGATGTAAAGACACCTAGAAATCCTGCAGGATTGGGGCTCTCCAGGATCAGGGCTGGAGACTCCTGCTGTACAGTGTGACAGACAGACAGACAGACAGGCAGGCAGGCAGGCAGGCAGGCAGGCAGACAGACAGATGGAAGGCACAAAGGTTTTATGAAACTATAACACCACACCGCTATTCTGCGTCATCTTTCAACACACTGAGTCGTTTTCTGTGATATTATTGACACTGACCTTTTTCCTGCAGGCTTGCTATTAAAGCAATGTGGCTTCTGCAAGGATACACAGACTGTCTAGTTTGACTGATGCTTATGCTCTTATGTACTTGTTATTGTCCCCCCCCCACCCCCTCCCCTCCACACACAAAAATAAAATCCTTTTGTGGACTTAGAAAATCAGTTAATTTAATGACAAACATTTCAAATTAAAGTCTTTCACAATGTGCTGTATTTCTAAATGTACCACGTTTTATAGTGTTTTATACAGTAATTATAGATGAAATGCTGTCATTATCCATAACTGGGTATATATATATATATATACATACGCAGGCATCCCCTGTTATTAATTCTGGTTTAAAGTTTTCATTACGTTGAAATAAAACGGTGCACGCATAGCAAAAATATATCAAATGGGCATCTCCATGGCTGCCTTGTGATTCTACAGAGCCGGGGAGAGTTATGAGACGCATCTGCCTGCCTCCTGATGAGGTGCCAGGTCTGTTTTGATGGATCGCGTGGGCTGTTGACACAGACCCAAAAAAGCCATAACTGAAGGTCACCAGAGCAGGACTGTGCCCTGCATGAGGCCCCGGGGTTACGGGCAAGGGGCGGCGGCCCGTCGGAAGGGGTCTGCCCCCTTGTCACCTCCGGGAGGGTCCCATATGTCAGTTTTGGGGTTCTGTTCTTTGCCTATTCCTTCTTAATTAGAGGCCCCTGCAAGCATGGGGTTGTGGAACAATGGTGACAGCTTGAATACAGCCCTGCAGTTCAAGAAGTCAGTTGAGGGATTGCCTCTTTGATTGACTTGTTTTTTTCGTGTGTGTTTTTTTTAAAAGCTACAGAACACACACATACTGTACACACAGTTTGTGCACCCATATGGAAAAGGCATATGTGCCTAATGTATTCTGCGCTGTGGCACTCCTGCGGATTCAGATGATCAATCAATCAATCGTCTGATTCAGTCGGTAGTTCATTTGATAAAGGAATAACCCCCCACAAGCCCACTGTCTCTTTACTTCCCGTGGAGGACAAAGGCCAGCCCAGCCGGTGTCTGCTATGAGCTCTCTAGTCACCTGGCCATAGGGGGAGCTATAGCGCAGTGAGGCGAAACAGTCCCTGACCTAGCGCCAGAGCCAAAGCTCCCTGTGGAATCCCCAGCGAAGATCAGTAACTTGGCACAGCCAGGAACCTGCTCTCCCCTGGCTGTATGGCTCACCCTGCCCCCCCGACCACGCGGCCGTGACTTCACCAGGGGAGACGCTCAGGGGACCCTGGAATTAAAAGATTTTATGTAAACCACTCTTTTTACAAAAGCATGCAATCTGTTGCCGCAGCCACTCACTCTCACTCTCACTTTCTCACTCTCGGTCACTCTGTCTCCCTCAGTAATTGCTGTCATCACTGCCTTCTCTGATTAATTATGCAGGAGCTGGAAATGAGGTGACACTGAGCCGAGGATTTCAGTGCCAGGTCATTCAGGCAGACTGGAATATAAGAGCAGCAGAGAGAGACAGAGCAAATGCTACACAAATACCGAACACCTGCCAAGGCACTGTCAGTAGGGCGTAGAATCATTACGGGCAGCCAGGATGGGACTGATTTACCCGCCATAACACTGTCAACAGGGTTTAGTGTAGAGCCACCATGAGTACCCAGGACTAAACACCCACCATAACAGTGTCAATAAGGCGTAGTGTAGCGCCACCCACCATAACACTGACAATAGGGTGTCGAATCCAGAATTAGGGATATTTAGACTTAGCAAATTTGGGCACGGGACGCACAAGTGTGTGCTACACACAGCAGGTGTTTTGGTACCTGTAAATTAGAATTGCCTGTGTGCGAGGATACATAGATATATGGCATTATATAGCTAGATAAACTGCAGGATGGATTCATAAATAGACAGATAGATATATCTCTTGTTACCCTGTGCATGCTGAGGAGAAAGCAGTATTGATTACTCTGCCAAGGCTCATAATTGCCTCGTGTGATGTGCTGTCACGCACCCACCGGGCAGGCAGCAATATCTTCCTGTTTTCTCTGTTGTAATGATTGTGGTTCTCTTCAATACCAGCCAGCTCTCCACGTTCTGCTTTGTTAATCCAGTTCTCTCTGCAATTATCTTCTCTTCCCCAGTATCTCCCCAGTGTTAATGTTCAGCAATCCATACTATCGATGCCTTATAAAAGTCTCCCATAGTAACAGCACAGCAAAGTGTAATAAAGCACAGTGAAAGCATGGTAAAGCATATAAGCATTGTAAAGCCCAGAGAGGTATGGTAAAAAATATATATAAAAAAAAAACAAAAAAAAAAACATGGAAAACACTGGTAAATTATGGTAAATGCATAACTGTGCAGAAAGCATGGTGGAAACTGCAAAATGATCATGCAAATTGACCCTGGTAAACTTTTATAAGGAATTCACCTATTTGATACAGATTCTAAGGTGTCCTATAAGTCAGGCATGATCAGTTATTTGGCTGCAGAGTCAATCCTCCAATAAAAACACACACAATTTCGTGTATTAACCCCATTAAAGAGTTAAAAATGAGTGCCAGCAAGTGTGTGCTATGTAGGGTAGGTGTTTCCAATTTTTTGTCCAGCCCCTGTGCTACAGCACCTCATTACAGTAACTCACCCAGTAACTTTAAAACGGGGGCGGAAAGGGAGGGTTTGATATAGAACACTGGCGCCACCTGCTGTTCAAAAGAAGTCATTCACACTTACATTGTCAAAGCGTCTCACCTTTCCTGAGTTCAAACTGGAAATAGGAAACAGTGTTTTGTGTAAATTTACTGAAAGGTGTAGCTGGTGTGGTTTGTTGCATTAGAATAAAATTTGCTTCTGCGCTGGCTGAGTTTGTAATAAGAGTACAGTCAATACCACTCCAGGGAATGTCAGCCTGTGCTTATAATCACCACATTGAAATGTCCTGGTCAGAATATAATGGGAGGCGAGCTCTTGAGTATCACATCACTTTGGTGATTGTCACACACTGGTTAATGTTAATCACACTGAACAAGCTTACAATTTCTACCTAATATCTCCTTTGGAAATAATAACAGTATAAGAATAGGAGGATTAGTGTACACAGGAGGCTGTGTGGTCGAGTGGTTAAAGAAACGGGCTTGTAACCAGAAAGTCCCTGGTTCAAATCCCACCTCAACCACTGACTCATTGTTTGACCCTGAGCAAGTCACTTAACCTCCTTGTGCTCCGTCTTTCGGGTGAGATGTAGTTGTAAGTGACTCTGCAGCTGATGCATAGTTCACACACCCTAGTCTCTGTAAGTCGCCTTGGATAAAGGCGTCTGCTAAATAATAATAATAATAATAATAATAATAATAAAATCATAGCAAAGTATAATAAAGCGCAGTGAAAGCATTGTATAGTAACGCATACTATTAAACACGGCAAACTGTGGTAAATGCATAATATAACCATGGGAAAACTGCACAAATACCATGCAAAAACCTTTATAAGAGTCAACAGGGAAACCCGCACATAAGGTGAGACAAATATTGCAATTAGTCTCAATCTCTAAACGTCGAGGATGTAATGAAAAGACGGAGGCAATGTAAGAGAATTGGAAACTAATAACCTGAATGATTCGCTGGCAAAATAAATGACATGATCTTGCACACCCTAAAGCAGGAAACGACATGACTCTGCACTGAAGTAATTCAATGAGAGCCGGTGTCTGCTTACTGATTTCCCCTTTAAGGATTTTGTCATGCTATTGTTTACGCTGTGCTGAAATATGTGATTTGCTCTCCCAAGTTTATTTTAACAGAGCTGGCTCAATTAGCTGTAGTCAGCTGCAGTGAAGATGTTTATTCAGTACTGTCTCGTACACCCAGCATGACAAAGCGCCAGGGAGATTTGAGTGCATTTAATTGTATCTTAATCGTGTCCAGAAGTTTGCATGCAGCTGGTAGTGTTTTTACAGTAATTAGTGTCAGTAATTCAGCATAAAGATATTGGACTTCATAGTTGTCATCTGTGCAGTACACGCACAATTATAACTGCTGTCTTGTAAAGAAAGGGGGCTCCCTCCAGTCCAGGGCAGGCTTGAGGCACGGAGACTGAACTGCTCCCTCCCTCCCTCCCTAAGAGAAAGGGGGCTCCCTGCAGTCCAGGGCAGGCTTGAGGCACGGAGACTGAACTGCTCCCTCCCTCCCTCCCTAAGAGAAAGGGGGCTCCCTCCAGTCCAGGGCAGGCTTGAGGCATGGAGACTGAACTGCTCCCTCCCTCCCTTGTTTTTTATTTAGTCTATTATCATGCAAGAATGTACCTCAGATTATAATTTAGGACCAGATGTCTGCTATTGCTCATCCTCAATAAAATGACAAGGGTTGTGGCGAGTGAAGATGTTACTGTACAGTCTGGAAGTACGAACAAACAGGATTTGATAAGCCTATTTGAATCAACACTATACAGTACAGTGTATAGTGCTCCAACACCAGAACGACCACGATCACACACTTTAAATCAAAATAAACAAGCGTTCTATATTAGAAGCAGATCAATAGATAGCTGTTCCCAACTATCTCTATGGAGTGA
This sequence comes from Acipenser ruthenus, assembly GCF_902713425.1. Classification (NCBI taxonomy): domain Eukaryota; kingdom Metazoa; phylum Chordata; class Actinopteri; order Acipenseriformes; family Acipenseridae; genus Acipenser; species Acipenser ruthenus. The sequence goes on from NC_081236.1 coordinate 193,986, forward strand.
TCTGATTTAAATGAAATTGAAAGTATGAAATCCAAACGCTGTCGTTCATGCCAATAATAAATTTGGCAGCAATCCGATATCCAGCCCTTATTCTGTTATGTTTAGACAAGCATTTATATATAGTTTGTTATTTATTTATTTATTTTTGTCAGTGGCTCTGCTTAACTAACTGAATGAATGATCTGGAAAGGATTTAAACTCCAGGGCTGGCTGAGAATTCATTCAAGCCAGTGTAGTAACGCAAACCCAATAAAAAGCACATTGACATAAATACTGTTATATTGTAAAACTAACTAGAAGCAATACGGAAGGAAGGAGCAATTTAAAAAAATAATAAATAAACAGCACCACAATGTTCTGTATTCATACCAGCTAGAATTTACATCGTCAGACTTTTTTAGATCCCAAAATAAGAAAATGAAAGCTACAACACCGTGACTGGGGGAAAATAAAGTAACAAGACTTTTTATTTCATTGCATTTTTACATCAACTCCTGTTCTGTTTCTTCTGTTTTTATTGGTTTCGTTCAGTTGTCGATTGCATCATGGGGGACGTCCCAATTGGGGTTCTCCCCTCTTGGCTTGGGCCCCCCACTTTTCTTGGCGATTATGATCTGGTCTACTCCCAGTACGGTGATTGCAGCCTCGGAAGCCAGCTTTATACCCCAGTGCTTCAAAAGCAAAGGGTCTAGGATGCCAGCTTCGGAGGCGTCTATCAAATCAGTGCCCTCTCCATCGGCGCTGACCCCTGCGCTGCTCTCGCCTTGCTGGTGCAGGGAGTACAGCTTCGACATCACTGGGTTGGTCTGGGTACCTGAATTATCAGCCAGAGCTCTTGTGATGGACTGCAAAGACTTGGAATAAGCGTGAATGGCATACTGCTCTAGACCAGGAACGGATTGACCAAAATCCGCTATCTTGACTGCCAGCTGCATTTCGGTGGCCCCAGCCCCTGGCACCAGACGCGGGTCTCTGATTAGAGTGTTGTAGGTGCTCACTGCATCATTAACAGCTTCTTCAATGTTGTCTAGAAGCCTGTCTGTAGAACCACGCAGTAGGATGGTCGACATGGGGCATTCTTGGTTCTGCTTGAAAATGACCACTTGGGTGTTGCCAACCTCTTGCAGGTAGACCTTACTGCAGCTGCCGAGTTCATCTTCTGTTGGGGGGGTGAGACTCAGCAAGGGGGTAGCGCCTAGAGCTTTGCACAGCCGCCTCAGATCATTCCGGGAGGTCATTTTGACCACCATTAGCTTGTACTTGTCTGCGTAGTGGAGTGCAAGGTCTCCTATCTTGGCTCCAACCACCACCACGTTGACTCCTGCTTCTGCAATGTCTCTGACGTGGCTTTCCATCAAGGCCTCCTCGCCCTTTCTGAAATCCATAAATTCCCCAGCGCTCTTGAGAAGCACTGTACCTTTCGTTTCAGGCTTGGCGGAGTCAAAGGCACAAGTATAGACCGCTACCTTGGCATCCTGTACAGAGTTGACGGTCCCTTCTGTTTCTCTTTTAAAGACCATGCCTTCAAGCATCACTGAATCTTCCACGCTGGCCCCGATGATTTTACAAATTCTTATGCTCTCTGCGCTAAACTCCCCAGACTTGGGTATGGCGGACACACAGCTCTTGGCTACTAGCGTGGCTAGGAAGTCTTCATACCCGTACTGCTTGCTGGCGAGGGATGGTTTGGTGGCTGCTGCAACCTCTGTCACATCTCGGATGTCCTTTAAGGACAAGCAGCTCAGGTTTTCCAGGAGTTCCAAAGCCTTATTAGATGCCACCTTGTAGCCTTCAGTGATTTCGGAAACCGAAAGCCCAAGCTTCAGAAGCTCCTCTGCGTTCTCAAGCAACGAACCGGCCAAAATGAGAACAAAGTTGGTCCCGTCGCCAATCTCCTGCTCTTGAGCCTGGGTCGCCATCACAAGCATCTTGGCTGCTGGGTGCTCCACCACTAGCTCTCTGAGAATAAGGGCGGCATCTCCAGTCACAAAGATCTTCTCTAGGTGGTTGATGACAAGCTTGTTGAGCCCGTTGGGGCCGTAGGAGGTACGCAGGCAGTGGCTCAGCTGTTTGCAGGCTTCGATGTTTCTGTGGACCACTTCTTCCAAGCCGCTGTAATACCTGGCTCCTTGCTTGAGCATCTGGAGGTATCCCGGGGCTACTGGGACATGTGCAGCCATCTCTCTGTAATGAGGGAGGGCTATTATAGTGAGATTCCTTTAGTCAGGTTTGCTTAAATCACCCTTCTCTCTGTCTGTCGGTTCTATCCACGCTCATCAGCACCTGGCAAGCAGAAATGATAATGTTACAAGTTACAGCTTGAAGCTGTTTATGTGCTTACAGTACAGTACAAAATCACACACGAGCAATCAACCCATCACTGTTATAGAGTTGCAAAAATGTCCACTATCCTGAGTACAGATGTCATCCCGTGCACCGTATATATGGAATAGTTCTAAAATAAAAAAAAAAAAAAGCTGCTATGATTTAAAATCTTCGTTTTTTTACGATTTATAACAAGTTAATATGTCGTGGGCGCGTCTTATTAGAACAGAAATCATTTCCCACAGTTTAAGCAGCCGGCTTTGCTTGGCGGTCCTCCGCACGGGATGATATCTCTTATTACAATATGACAAAGATTAGGAATACATACAACATTAAGGAAGCTTTGCAAAATGAGCCTAATTACTATGCAATATTCATGCCAGAATTTCGGACTTGGCAGTTCCTGTATTGAGTGGAATAAATCCAGGGCTTTTAACTGTTTTTTCGGTACGTGCATTTCAATACATTTTGGTTTTTAAGAAGAGGATTCACACTGTGGGAATGACCTCAGTAAGAATGCTTCTGTTAATAGCAAAATGAACCTGCCAGCCTAGTCTTGATGTGCCACTGTTTATCAGAGCTGTTTACTGTTGGGTGCAATTTGAACAATGTATGCAATCAGCAACCAATTTCCCAATGGAATATCGGAAAGATAGTAATTGATGAACACTTTATTATTCAGAAAAAACAAACAAACAAAAAAATGTATAGACTCTTCATAAAAGCCTTCAAATATAATTGAAAACATTTCAAAGTGAAGCAATATATGCATTATAAAACTGAAAAAGTACAGTGCAAAAATACTGTGGTTTACTTTTTTTAAGGGATACACATATTTCTATAGAGAAGTGGTCAGAATTAAGTGAAACCATGTACTGTTACCCTCCATTGCAATTAATCATTGCACAGAATGGACCCAATGAAGTAAAGTTTATCACCTGGGATTAACATTCTCTGAACGCCATCAGGGATGAATATCAGTTTGATCCATCCCAGGAGCTTAATTAGCCACAGTGTTTAGGTAACAAGCTAAGGTGCAGGCCCTGAGGCTCACTGCTTAAACTGTCAATGGTCAAAATGCCAATGCAAAGGGCAGTCTTATTTCCTGCCATGTTGAATGTTACACAGCATCTCCAGCGAATAGTTCTGTCCCAGGAAAATGACTATCAAGCAACAAAATGAGCTCCTCTCCTACGCACATTCGTTTACTTTTGTGTTTTTTACACTGCATTACAGCTTACGTGCCAGACAGGAATCAGCCTTGGATGCTCTGGCAGTTTTAATCTTTTATGAACGGTAATCCTTGTATTTTTGTCTTTAAGCATGTTTATGAGGCGTGTAGGGAGACATCCTTGATAAATTATAAATGGTGTTCTGTGTACTGCTCACACCCTTGAGAAATGCATCTGCCTGGGCACTCCAGCCCCAAAGCAGAGAAAACGGCTGCTCTAGACAGCACTGCATTCATCACAGGAGATAACTCTGGGCACAAAACAAACATGTCTGGCTAGGCTGCACCAAATACATATTTTAGTTTGTTGTGAGTCTTTATATTTGGTGCCCAGGTGCAGTATCTTTTATGATAAATGATGCATTCGTTCACTGGCTGTCTGGGCACAGACTAGCTGGAGCAATCTTCAATACAGCACCATTAATTATGTATTGGGAGTTTTAACCCAAGACTTGGTGTATCCTTGTGAAGTCTACTGTGCAGCATCTGCCAGAAGCGTTGTATTCCATTTAATTAAACAATTAGACTTTCAGATTAACACACGTTTTAAATGTTTAAACTTTACATATGGGAATGCTGGGAAGCACAACACATATTTGGTAGCACGCCAATTGAGTTTCAAATAAATGACTACACTATTAATTTGACTACATGTGTGCAACACTAATGTACGGATATGAAATAGACACTGCATATTAAATAATCGTACACTAAATAAGATGAAATATTTAGACTATTTTTCATTTTTCTGATAATGGTCAAATGTTTTAAACTATTACCACCCCTAGTCAGGATGGTTAGAATACGCATTTATACCTAATTAAATAATGGACATATTGTTAACTAAAGTCAGTCATGCGTTTACGTTTGCCTGCCTTACTTTGATTCTTTAGTTTTACCATGCATATTTTGAAGAGAGGAGTCGTGTACAGTATAGGCCCATTGAGAATAATAATCCTTAGCTTATTGGCTCTTTAGAGATGCTTTCTAAGTTAACAAAATGTATCATTGAATTAAAACCAATGAAAAAGAGGGCACTTAAAATTAATTAAAGGAATAATTGATTTAAAAACTTAACTACACATTTAAGGATACAGTGTTAAACGTAGCCTGTAGTTTCTAAGTTTTATTCACAAAAGCTATCTACATTTTCCTTGCCTATATTTCTTTTGCCCTGGATATTTAAATGATCATTTTCTGCAACACGGGAATACAAGATGTTGCATCTCAAGAAAACGGCCTCCAAATAAATAAATAATTCAGATTGATAAAGCCTATTCTTTAAAATGCATTGTTCTTAAATTCTTAAAAAGTTAGACAATGGAGAATGAATTCTCTCACACTGGAATTCTTCCAGACTTAAATTTATAGACAAACAGCTTTCTCTGGGGATTAGAACATGCTGACTCTGCAGTTTCTAATGTGTAATTTCAATGGTCTTGCTTTTCCCCGGCCATAACTTACACGTATAACTTCAAATAATAAGAACAGCTCCTAGTTATCTCGCAAACCTTTTTCAAAAGATTATATCAATCAGTTGGCGTGTTTCATTTATTACGGTATATTTGACATTGGTTAGGTTTTGTTAAGATGTAACAGGATTTTTCCACAACATTCCTTCCAGGGATAAGCTTGAGGCAGGTTTTTCGAACCAAACAATCAATACACAGCTACAACCGAAAGCTTTGCATCACCCTCTATATAGACACACCACTTTGTGGTTTTCCATATCCCAATGAAAAACTGGCAAAAATTGAAAAATGTGACATTTCGAAATCTTACAAGAAATACTACTGTATTACTATTATGGCTTCCGGTAGACTTTTGCAATATAATTTTGTAGTTTCTTTGATTACATGATGCTAAATGAAAGATCTAAATGATGTTACTATATATATATATATATATATAAAAATAATTGTAAGAATAAATCATGGATTTGAATATAAACAATAACAAGTAGTTGTCATGCCGTCAAAAACCTAGAAATACCTCCAATGTTTTGATTCAAACACATGCTCCATTGAGAAATATATGTACAACATATCGAAACATTGGGCAGCTGGCTCTTAGAGAATAATATATATATATATATATATATATATATATATATATATATATATATATATATATACTATTTGTATTATTATATCCCAATCCTATCAAGCATTATACATTCTTATTGTATTAAGTTTGGAACAGTTAATTGCAAATAACTATGTGTGGCATAAAAAACTCAAATGCAAAAAAAAGACAAAACAGCACCCAAGCAAGCAGATTCCTCTATATAAATTATTTAGGAATAATATAAAGCAGACTGCCTACTTTCACTCTTCCATGAATCTTTAAAAGAGCACAGTATGCAAGATTGATGCGCTCCTTTAAAACGCTCACTTCTCAGAAGATGACAGTCCACAGCTTTCAGACAAGGTGCTTCTCCTGTCCCTCTGGGTAACCACAGCTTGTGAATATACAGAAAGGAGATCAAAAACTAAGACTTTACTACTGTTGCTTATGGAAGTGCCTTATGAATATGACATTTTTTTTCCTTGTTTAAAAAAAAAAATGTATGCAGCTCTGTCTGGTATGTTAACTCTATGTTAGGAATTTAGAATTGTATTAATATCTGTCGTGCAAGACTGTATGGTAAAAGAAAAATATATAATTATGACAAAAAATGGTTGGACAAAAAATAACCTTATCTATCAGCGGACCACTATGGGCAACAAGGAGGGCATTGATTTGGCAGAGAAAGGCGAGGTAATTAAATACGTGAGGGGAAGATGGGGGTGGAAATCTGCAGTCTTCTCCAGAATGCGTCATAATAGGCCTTACTTTTAAGAGTTATCCTTGTTATTTATACAGACTTGCATAGTGAAGCACATGCCAACTGACTTCCTGCTCTCCCTTATTTATATAGACTTTCAGATCTTATGTCTTGCCTATCATAACTGAAATTAGTTTGCAACAGGGATATACATATTTAATATAAAGAATACATTATATATAGTAATTAACAAAGATATACAGCATATATATATATATATATATATATATATATATATATATATATATATTAATTACTTTTCTTTTTCATAAAGTATTTTTAGTGGTTGATGAGTAGCCTGTTGGGTCCTGATTCTCCTTGGATATGGAGCTATATAAATCCTTTGGGGCACAGCCTATTTACATAAATAGTTTTATTTTTTTTATTGACCCACTTTTTCTTCAAAATATATATTTTTGGGGGAATATTGGTGTGATGCATTTTAGTTACATTTAGTATGTTCACCTAAAAAGCAGATTACGTTTATTAAAAAAAAATAAAAAAATAAAAATACAATATCCCGGTAAACAATTTCACAAAACTTAAAAATACGTTTCATAAAAAACTTACCTCCACAATAAAAGACGAATGTAATACCGATACAGCACTTTCTATTTTTTTTTACTTCATATATATTTGTTAAGGAGTTGTAACCTGAACAGTAAAGAAAATAACCGTTTTTTTTTTAAATCACATTTCGAGTTGTATTACTTACATGCACGCGCCGCTGTTCATGCGGCCGCGCGCTTCCATAGTCCCAAAGGTCGTGCTCGAGAGCGCTCCTTACCCACCTCCCCCCGTGGTTGCTATGGAGACGCGTCGGCGGCGGCAGAGATAGCAACAGAACTCAAACTGCCGATGACGACGCAGCAGTATAAACAACTACAAAATACCAGTTTAAATATACATTTTTCTTTTATAAAGGAGTGAAACGAAACTGGCCATGAATAAATAACACCCGACTCTGCCTATTTATGAACATAATTTTTCAGGAAAAAAAAACAGGTGAGGATGCGTATGTTAACGGGGTATGTCTGTCTGGTTTCGGGCTGTTTTGCCAAACGCTTACTTAAAAACAAGTGCAACAGACATTAATTTGTAAACATTAAATATTACATACAGGTGTCGTGTTATTTTGTGGTACGCATTAAAAAGTGGTACAGCGTGTACGGCGCTAACTATACCGAAGTTTTAATACAAACATGACAAAATATAATACTTAGCTGTACCCAATACGTAGGTATGGACAGGGAAGTTACCTGTATTTTGTTTGCTTAATAAAGCTTTGTATACAGGTTTACTCTGCTTAGAGAAAAGAAAAAGTTTATAAGAAAATATATATTTTATAATTAAATATTGTGAACAGCACAGTTAAAGCATAGGTAATCATTGTAAAGCACAGAGAGGTCTGGTAAAGCATAGGGAAGCATTGTAAAGCACAGAGAAGTGTGGTAAAGCATATTAAACATGACAAACTAGGCTAAACTATGGTAAAACTGCCATAGTTAAACTGGTAAACCTTATAAGGGTATATACAAATCAAAGTTTAAAATAGTATTTAGGCCTATATATAAATTTTACCATTTTTTTTAAATATGCTACCACACCTATCTAGGCTTTAAAATGCTTACCAATGCAGTACTATGCATTCAGTTCGGGTCAAATGTTAAGTGAATGCCTAAATGTTTTGAAGTAAAGTAATAAACTAAACTGAAGAAAGGTTTCAAGTTTAAACGAAAACACACCTAATTGAGAGCTAATAACAAACTGCTTCACCTAAAGCCTTAGCTATTGCATCAACATACAACATATCTATAAACTCAGAGTATTACAGTCTTTTTTCAGAGAAAGAGAAAGAGAGAGAGCGAGCACTGTTGGCGGTGAACGATGGCGGACTCCGTGAAACCCGGCACCCGTCCCAGGTCTTCCAAGTCTCCCAGGACTCCCAGGTCTTCCAGATCTCCCAAATCCCCCAAATCTCCGAAGTCTCCCAGGTCTCCAAAGTCCTCCAGCAGAAGGAAGACAGCCGCACAATCTTCCAAAGGACACTCTCCTCGACCCGGGTCCACACCGACCCCGGCAGATCCAATCAAGGATCCGGAACCGCAGCTGACAGGTGAGAGTCCTCCACGCCTGTCAGCGCTTTCTGATTCTCGGTGTGTTCCTTTGCCTCTGTCAGCTTCTCATTCTAGCAGTGGCTGACTTAAAGAAAGCTCAGGAGATGGGGGGGGGGGGGGGGGGGGGGGAGGAGGTACGGAGCTGTGCTGGGGGCAGAATGACAGTTTGTAGCCCCAGCACAGTAGCTTGCTGACCAGGTCACACTTGAACTGAAGACCAGATCCTTTTCTTGAGCTCTTCTGGAAGAGGTGGGCTTGCTGGTCCAGTGGTTAAAGAAAAGGGCTTGTTACCAGGAGGTTCAAAACCCAGCTCAGCCACTGACTCACTCGGTGTGTGACCCTGAACTACTTAACCTCTTTGTGCTCCGTCCTTCGGATGAGACGTCAAACAAACGAGGTCCTATTGGAAGTTACTCTGCAGCAGCAGTTGTGGATGCATAGCGCACCCCCAAGTACATCGCTTTGGATAAAAGCGTCTGCTAAATGACAAATTAATAAGAGGTGGAGAAGACAGTGCAGTGAGGGAGCAGACTCTATCACTCTTCCATAAGAGGCAAAGCAATGCAGCCTAATGATCCTCTGGAAATGTTCTGTTTCAGTGCAGATAGTCACTAAATATTCCAGTTGAAGACCCATTATAATTCAATTACTCGTTTCCTTTTTCATTCCCCGTCAACATTTTCATTTCGCTTAAAAAAACCTATTATTTTAAATGTGCAGAAATACAAAGTGGTGGCGGTGGATCACCCCGTGTTTGCCTTTTCACTGCTCTGTGGGGATTTCTACGCTGAAGATAACAGACCTGGAGGGTTGATACTGTTTATTAGATTAACCAGGAAAGATGAGCTGTTCATGACCTCACTGTTGAGCAAGGATAGTTATTTTTTTTGTTTGTTTTTGTTCTTGTGTTACAGAGAATGCAGCTGTTGGGGTGACAGAGCAAACCGAAAACCCAGAAATTACACCCACTCTGGCCATAGAAGAACCAGATCTGGTAAGTTCTGCAGTAATAGAGAAAAAATATGTAACTTTTTTTTTTCATTTCCGGAAACATTTCAAAGTAATTTTACACTTGTTTAGTGCACCCCCTCCGATAACGGGATTTTGTATTTCAGACACTAGTGTCAGGTTACATAACAGGGCTTCAATCAAATGTTCAAAAAATCTTAAGCCATTTCAGCCACAGTACTGTATATGTTTGTTTTCACCATAGATATAGAGGCTCCAAATGTAGCTTTGATTGAAAAGCCTGTAACTGATTTATTGTACTCTGTCTGAGGAATTCATCTGCAGCAATACATCCAAACAGTAACATTTCGTTTATGGCAATCCTAAATTGTTCATCCCCTTTTTAAACCGTGGTGACTTTTACAAGCATTATAAATACCTGTTTTTTGTTTACTGTGAGGTTCGCTGTGAGTGGGGTCGTTCCCACATTAAAACAAAAAATTAAAATAAAATAAACTGCTGGTCTGTATTAAACCTGCATACAGTGAAGATTTTTCTTTTCTTTGGACATGGAAAAGTTATGATGTGGGGAAACAGACTTAGGACAGAGGGAAGGAGACGCTTCTTTATACCGGCGAGTGGTGAGGGGATGGAATGGGTTTCCTAGCCGTGTTGCTCATGCAGAATCATTGGGATCCTTTTAGACCCACCTTGACGAGGTTTTGGGATCAACCAGCTGCTAGGAACCTGGACAGACACCTCCTCCTCTCGTTCACACATTTTCTTATGATCTGTACGAACAACCTTAAAATGAGACATTTTGTGTCAAAGCAACACGGATCTGCTCATCATAAAACGTTTTTTTTTTCTTTTATAAAAAGCGTAAGAACCCTGGGCTTGAGTGTTGTTTCCCTTCCACAGAAGCCCCTGTTTAAACAGAGGGTGGTTCTCAGCGGCATGGAGGATGCTGTGTGGCTGGAGGAGCACGATAATATCCTGGAGAAGTTCATTGGAGACCCCGCACTGAGACTGCTGGTGGTATACCTGGACTCCTACGCAGGGCTGCGATTGGAGTTCTTCATACCAACACAGGTAATACCGCCAGGGTAGGGGAGCTGGAATCACACCACTAAACTCAGCAGGCTAAAAAGCAGCCCTTACAAATGTTTCCCCATTGCAAAGCATAGACAAGTAGTAAATTTAACATGATACACTAATATAAAGTTGCTTTGCTGTGACCCTTGTAAAAGTGTAGTAAAGACCAGAGAGGTATGGTAAAGCATATTAAAAAACAAGCCATGGTAAACTAACTCTTATACAAGCTTCCCATTGTGAAAGCATTTAAAAGTGTAATAAAGCACAGTGAAAGCATGGTAAAGCATAGGGAAGCATTATAAAGCACAGAGAGGTATGGTAAAGCATAGGGAAGCATTATAAAGCACAGAGAGGTCTGGTAAAGCATAGGGAAGCATTGTAAAGTACAGAGAGGTGTGGTGAAGCATAGGGAAGCATTGTAAAGCACAGTGAAAGCATCGGGAAGCACTGTAAAGTACAGAGAGGTATGGTAAAGCATAGAGAAGCATTGTAAAGCACAGAGAGGTATGGTAAAGCATAGGGAAGCACTGTAAAGCCCAAAGAGGTTTGGTAAAACATATTAAAATACATGACAGACCATGGTAAATGCATTGTACAGGATAACCATGGGAAAAGCTGTCAAATTGGCCTGCAAAAATCCCATGCTAAAGTTTTGTAACGTCAGCCTTACAACCCGTACCTATAGAAACCAAGTCTGCCTGCTCTGTTTGTTTCCCAGGTCACTGACCAGCTGACGTACTTCATCAGGAAGGAAGGCCAGCGGATCACGGCCCAGGGGTTTGAGCGCGAGGTGCAGTTCGGGACGGTGCGGGCGGGCCACACCGAGAGCCTGCTCAGACTCATGAACGGGATCTACGCCCCGCAGATATTCGACAACAACACCTGGCCGGACAGCATCAGGAACAACTTCTCTGCTCACCTGCACCGCTTCCTCGCCAGCCTGACAGGTGAGCCTCTGAGGGGAGAGATGGGGGAGGCTGTATTTGCAAAGCGTTTTACTCCCGTCTTTAATTAAATCCAGTTTTTTTGGGGGTTTTTTTTGAGGAAAAACTGTTGATTTTATAAAGCTAGATCCGAACGACGTAAGTGCAACTGTTCATGGCCTTTTACACAACACACTAAAGCGTTTTTTTTCTTCTCAGGTTTGTATCTTTTACCTGTACATGGAATCTACCTGTACATTGCTACATAATCTTTCAACATACACATGTCCACCAGATTTGACCTGCAGGATTTCTCCTTACACTAAATAATTAGGGGTTGCAACTCGACATTATTGCTTACGATGGATTCCGTATCCAAATCACATCTTCGTTCGAGTGCAGTTGCATTGGATTTATTGAAATGTCTTGTTTTGAAGCACCTCAAAGCTGTTGACACGCTCATTTCCCCAGACACCCGGTACAAGCTGCAAGGACACACTGTGCTGTACATCCCTGGGGAGGCTCTCAAACTGAAGCCTGTCATCGCAGCCAAGGATAAAGAGCTTGTTCAGAGACTGGAAAGTAAGTAGAGAAAAGCCTCATGGTTACAAGCATGCTGGAGGGAATGCAGGCTGTTCATAAGACTAAAATGCTTGTTACTCTGAAACTCTGGTTTTCAATTATTTAAGCAGATTTGTGCACCCCTGGCATAGATGGGCTGCATGTACAGCTGTGGCCAAAAGTTTAGCATCACCTAGAATGTTAGGATTGAGACATCATTTAAAAAAAAAACAAAAAAAAACAATATGAACATAATTTAGATATTTTATTTAACATCATGTAAATCAAAGAAACTACTAAATGGTATCGCAAAAGTTTACTGGAGGTATTTCATGTTAGATTTCGAAATGTCACATTTTCCAATTTTTGTCAGTTTTTCGTTTATGGGAAACTACAAAGCGGTATGTATTCAGTATGTTAACGTAACATTGTTCAGCAGGTTTCATTCGACTTTATGAAGCAAAATTAGTCAATTGATGCAAAACGTTTGGCCATAGCTGTGTGTTCACAGCCCCCTTGCACAAGTTTAAGATCCCCTGTCTCTGCTGTGGGCTCTCCTCAGCTGCGATGATCCACTGGACCCGTCAGATCAAGGAGGTTCTGAGTGCTCAGGAGGCAGTGGAGACCGGGGACAACTCGGGCCCGCTGGAGGAGATCGAGTTCTGGAGGAGCCGCTGTGCCGACCTGACCGGGATCAGTGAGCAGCTGGACAAGCCCGGGGTTAAGCACATCCGAACCATCCTGGAACTTTCCAAGTCCTCCTACGTGACGCCCTTCTGCAAGCTCTCCAAGCAGATCCAGGTAACAGGGCAGGGCAGGTGTGGACTGCAGGTTCGGGGTGAGAAGCTCACGCGGGCGCTGGCAATCAGTCCTGTGTTTCAGAACCACCCCTCGTCGATTGAAATAGCCTGTAGGTTTTACTAAGGAATTGTTTGCAGCTGTACAGTAGGATAATAACTTTTTTTTTTTTTTTTTTAATTATCATTAACAGGGGCCTGGTCGCTCATTGCTCCTGATCATTTTAGTTTTTAGTTCTGAAACCCAGGACTGGATGTCAGACTAGTGCGGGTTTCTAGCTCCGAATGGTTAATGGCTGGCATTTCCATAGCTGTAAGATAAAGGGTTTTGATTTCGTTCTCTGTAACTGCCGTTGCTCTGTGGTGTACAGACACAGTTTGCTCGGCCCTTACAGCTACGGACAAAAATTTTGCATGACCCTCTATATAGAATTAACAAATTTTGCTGGAATGAAACCTGCTAAATAATGTTACGTTAAAATATTGAATTACATCCTGCTTTGTAGTTTTCCTATATGCTTAATGAAAAACCGTCCAAAATTGAAATTTCAAAATCCAACTTGAAATACTACTGGACTACTATTACGGCTTTTTGCGATATCATTTTGTTGTGATTACATGATGTTAAATAATAAAAGATCTAAATTACGTTCATATAGTTTTTTTTTTTTTTTAATTATGACTCAATCCTTCAAATTCTAGTTGATGCAAAGCTTTTGTCCCTAGCTGTGCACTAACGGTTGCTTTTCTGCGCCTCTTGCTCTGTGTTTGTTTTCAGGACGGGTCGTTGCAGGCTCAGTCCAACCTCTCGTTCCTGTCTATCATGGGGTCTCCCTGTGAGGAGCTGGCTAAGCTGAAGCCGCGTGACATCCCAGACAAGCTGCCTCATCTCCTCAGCCTTATCCGAGTCATCTGGGTGAACTCAGTCTACTACAACACACGGGAGAGGCTCACCTCCCTCTTCCGCAAGGTATGTGTGTGTGTGTGTATAGTTAGGGTGTGATTTTATATAAATGTATATATATTTATAGCTATGACCAAAAGTTTTGCATCACCTTGAATTTTAGGTTTGAGACATAATAAAAATAAATAAATAAATAAATGTTATATATATATATATATATATATATATATATATATATATATATATATATATATACACACACACACACAGGGTGATTAGAAAGTAAGTTTACCACGTCAATGAAATGATATGGTGTGTTGATGTGGTAAACCTATGTACATATACATATATATATATGTATATATTTATATAGTGTGTGTATATATATATATATATATATATATATATATATATATATATATATATATATATATATATATATATGAACATCATTTTATTTAACATTATGTAATCAAAGAAACTACAAAATGATATTGCAGAAGTCTACTGGAAGCCATGATAGTAATACAGTAGTATTTCATTTTAAATTTCAAAAGATCACATTTTTCCTTAAGTATATGGAAAACTACAAAGCGGTATGTAATTCAGTATGTTAACATAACATTATTCAGCAAGTTTAATTAGACCTTAAAATTAGTTAATTCTATAGGGTGATGCAAAACCTTTGGCCATAGCTGTGTGTGTGTGTATATATATATATATGTATAATAGTGGTAATTGGGATATGCATGCATAGTACAGTAAAACATATCAAAATATAGTACAGTAAAAGATACCACATTAATCCTTATAAAGGTTTCATAAGAACATTCCTTTTACTGCAGCACTACAGTATATGATGTTAATTCACATGCGTGCTATCTTTTTACATGTGAGACGTTTTTAATAAATTGCCATAGCAAAGTGTGCTAAAACACGGCGACAAAGAATGGCACAGCACAGCACAGCACAGAAAGTTCTCCGAATCACCGGGCGAGCACGTGCAGGGCCAGAAAGGAAGTGGCGCTGAAAAAGTGTTGTGTGTTTGATTTTTTTTTTTTTTGTCACGTGACAGCTGAGCAACGAGATCATCCGGCTGTGCTGCAAGGAGATTTCCCTGGAGCGGATATTCGAGGGGTACATCGTATCCAGCAAGCAGAGCCTCAATGAGTGTGTGCGCTGCTGCATGGCCTGGAAGCAGCACTACCTTCACATCTCCCAGCTACATCACAAGTAGGACCCTGCGTAGCGTTACTCCAGGGATGGGAGTAAGACTCCCCCTCTTGCATAGCAGTTTCACCCATTCCAGGTTTTACTACTACAAGCTTGATTAACCACAGTGTGCATAGGTAACAAGCTCAGGTGTGTCTTAACAGAGATGGAAATAAGACTCCTGTTACATAGCAGTTTCACCCATTCCAGGTTTTATTACTACGATCTTGATTAGCCACAGTGTGTATAGGTAACAAGCCCCCCTGTGTTTTATTAAACTCACAGTAAAACTAGGAATGCATCAAACTTCTATGCAAAGGGAGTCTTAGTTCCATCCCTGTTCTCCCTTTAGGGTGGGGAGTGTGAGGTTCAGTCAAAACAATACAGTGTTTACAGTATGTTGATATTGCGTGTTCAATGTCTTTAAATGACACACAGTGAGTGACAGAATGATTAATGGTCACTGCCAACCGTCGAGCCTGTTTTTTTTTTATTCCTCTGGCAGTCCCTTTTGTTCAGTGATTCCAGACATTATTTAATTTAGTGACTTAATGAAATTAGGTTTTCAAATCAATGTATTCAAATGATTTCACTCCACTTGTATCCTGATTAACACATTTGGCTGTCAAGATGAAACCCCTGGGTTTTTGGCTGCCAGGCTGTGGTGAAAAAAAAAAAAAAAAATCTTTGTTTTTTTTTAAATTATAAAATCATTATTTTATAAGCGCTTATATAAACTAAAAAAAAAAAAAAAAACACTTGCAAAAAAAATCCTTAATGTTCTCTTACACCAAAGTCATTTGTGTAAATGTGATGAAATGTGAGTCCGACCAGGTCCTTCAGAGCAGCTCAGTGAAAGAATCTGCTTAATAACGGCATTCTGAGTTATGCTTCCTCTGAGCAGAGATTTCATCTGTGATCAGAGTGAGCAGAAAAATCCTCGCTCTGAACCGCTCAGTAACTTAACACACCCAGTGTCAATGTGAAATCCTACCGGTCTTCTCATTCTGGTTGATTGGAACGCCTGTCCAGTTCCAAGGCTGACCCGTTCTGTGTTTTGACAGGTGCTCATCCACAGGCTGGGTTTTGGATCAGACCAGTATTTTTGCACAGGTGGACGCTTTTATGCAACGCTGTAAAGACTTGCTGGAGGTAGTAAACAACGCTGTTACTTTCTACTTTTGCAATGAGATTTTTTCTATAACTTTTTTTTTTTTTCTTACAATGACCAGGAATTAAGATTGTTATTGAATACGTGCATTTTGTTTTTGTTACTGTTCTCTTTAGGGGGTAAATTACAGATACTGTAAAACAGAGTAAGTCTGTGGCAATGTTATTTTGGTGATCTCCCAACGGGCTCATTTACGGCAACAAATATTAACACAAAATTTGTGAAATGTTTTCATGCTTGCAAAGATTTAATATTTTACAGCATTTACTTTATTAATTAATAAGCAGCAGTGTGGAGTAGTGGTTAGGGCTCTGGACTCTTGACCGGAGGGTTGTGGGTTCAATCCCCAGTGGTGGACACTGCTGTTGTACCCTTGAGCAAGGTACTTTACCTAGATTGCTCCAGTAAAAACCCAACTGTATAAATGGGTAATTGTATGTAAAAATAATGTGATATCTGTATAATGTGAAATAATGTATAATGTGATATCTTGTAACAATTGTAAGTCGCCCTGGATAAGGGCGTCTGCTAAGAAATAAATAATAATAATAATAATAATAATAACTGTGCTTTATTTTATCTTTAACAAACCCGTGGTTTAATAAATTAACGAAAACCGCAGTAATTTATGTTTTATGTTTTATGATTCATCTTTTTTTTTTTTTTTTTTACTTCTTATTCATTGTGTTTCATGTTGTTTGCTGTGACGGTGTAGTGAGCCTTGTGCCAGGTCGTCATTGTAAATGAGAATTTATTCTCAATTTACTCGTCTGGCTAGATAAAGGTTTTGATTGATTGCTTGATAGTGTTTCATGCTATGTGAAGCACAAGAAAATAGTTTTGAAATGGAGAAGGCACCGGCCAAAACGTTTGTCTGCTTGAGTTTGTTACGGTGTTTCTTTTCTCCACTCCCAGGTGTGTCAGTGCCAGCAGCACTTTGCCCGGCGAGAGGAAGGGAACCAGACTCCGCTGCCCTGCTTCACCGGGCACAAGGGACCAGAGATCACCCGCAGCTTGCTGGAGATTGAGGGCACTTTCGAGAAGAACCTGCTGATCCTCAAAGCCGCCAAGAAGACCATCTTGGACGTCAAGAACACGTCCTGGCATGACGATTACAACAGGTTAGACTTGCTGCGCTGCCCTCTATTACAGATATTTAAAAATTATATAATGATGACCATACAAAAACAAAAGAGAATATAGGTACACAGGGCTTGAAACTGGCACTAGCCCTGCATCCCCTGTCCTGGGTTTCAGAACTCCCCTTGTTTAGGTATATTATTGAAATGACCAGTCTGGAGTTTGAACAGTGAGGCTGTAGGTTTACTAATAGGAGTTGTTCATGCAGCTTTAAGAGAGGAACGATGCATTTAACATTAAACCCCTATATTTAACTGGCACCCGTAGCCTTATATGCAGGCGTGACTTAAATGCATGTGATTGGTGGTCCGGTGGTTAAAGAAAAGGGCTTGGTACCAGGAGGTTCCCGGTTCAAGCATCGGCTCAGCCACCTGCGCACTGTGTGCGTGACCCTGAGCAAGTCACTGAACCTCCTTGCGCTCCGTCCTTCGGATGAGACGTAAAACAAACGAGCTCCTGTTGGAAGTGACTCTGCAGCAGCAGCAGCAGCAGCAGCAGCAGCAGTTGTTGATGATGCATAGTTCACCCCCCTAGTCTCTGTAAGCCACTTTGGATAAAAGCGTCTGCTGAACAACTCATTCATATTAATAATTAGTAATAATAATTATGGCTAAAATGGCTTCCCCTTTTAATCACAGCAGTTTTTATAGTGAAATGTGTTGTTTTTTTTGTGTGTGTGTTGTGCAGGTTCCGGTCAAATATGAAAGACCTGGAGGTGATGATGCAGAACCTGATCACCACTGCTTTCGAGACGGTCACCACGGTGGAGCAAGGAGTGAAGCTGCTGGACGTCTTTCAGCACCTGTCTGCACGAGAGGTCAGTGTGTGTGTGTGTGTGTGTGTGTGTGGGTGGGTGGGTGTTTGGACTCATTTATAGTGCTTGCAGAGGGGGAAAAACAAAATCTGACAAATCCTACCTTATAAGACACAGGGACGTGTCTCCATAATGTTTTAAAATATATTTTAAACATAAAAAAAGGTATTAAAACTTTCAATGCAGCAGGAGTATTTACTTGAGCCCCAACTTTCATTGTTATGTTTAACCCCTGTGCTCCACTGGAGCTTAAAATAAAAACTCTACAATATATGGGAATCAATGCAAAGTCCTTAAACTCTATTTTGTATGAGTGTGTGTGTGTGTTCATGTGTGTGTGTGTGTGTGTCCCTTACAAAAATGTACTGCTGTTTATACCACGGTAAAAACTTAGAGAGAAACAGCTCTCTATCCAAAGAGAATCAGGATCCAACAAGATACTCATCAATCACTCGAAATACTTCATGAAGAATAAAAAGCAACCGCTGAACTGAAAACTCACCATTTTAATAATTAGCCCTAACGTTTCGGCTTCCGCCCTCATCGGACAGCATGGTAGAAATAGCCAGGTAGACTGAGCCAGGTTGATATGGCGGGGGGGATCTTTTTTTATGGGATGTTATGTTTGTGTCACTCACTCAGGCAATCAAACGCACCATTGACAAGAAGACAGTGGATGTGTATGCCCTCTACAATGACGAGCTGAGCCGGGTCAGCAGAGAGTTAAGCAGGAAGATCTGCATTCTGCCGGCCCACATGCCACAATACGCAGGACAGGCGCATTGGGCCAGAGTACTGCGCCGGCGCATCGAGAGACCCATGGAGGTAGGGCTGAGGTCACGACCAGCGTTTCCTCCCCCTCTGGGTCCCGTAATACCAGAGCACTTCAGGACACTGGGGGGGGGGGGGTCAGCTGGTCAGGCAGGGGCCCTCAAATCAAGTGGGGTCCAAATGGCTCATCTCTGCATCTCACGCCATAATCATCAATACAAAATATATATATATATATATAACTGCAGTGTACAAAATTGAAGGCATATGAAAGAAAAGGTTTTTAAAAAATGTACACAAAAGAATATAAAAAAAAAAAATTATTTTCAGGACGTTTCGGGCAAAAGCCCTTCTATATATATATATATATATATATATATATCACTATTCTCAATTACACTGGCTTGGGGTTTAGCCCTGAACTGCTGAACACGATTCGGTTAGATATGAAGAGGAATTATTTTGGTAACTGGTAATCATTCTTGTTCATTTCCTGTTCAATTGTTTTATTTAGATTTTTAAAAATTTTTATTGTTATTATTATTATTATTATTATTATTATTATTATTTACTGTTGTTTCTGAATTTTTTTACTACTTCTTGATACAGCATACTTATTGAGATACCCGTGATATTAAAGGTTGCTATAACAGTAAAACACATTAAAATGTCTGCAGATCCTGTCGAAGGCCCACTACATGCCGCAGATCGGCTTGGGTGTGGAGACGAGGGCCGTATACAAGCAGCTGCTGCAGACTCTGGATGAGCTGGTGAGGAAGATCTTCACAGACTGGACCCAGGGACTGGACCGGCAGTGTGAGAGGAGACTGGACACCCCCCTCCTGATCCGCAGCGCTGAGAAGCCCGGCATGCTGGACGTCAACTTCGACAAGTGAGGGAGCGGCATGCACCAGACCATTTACTGGATTGTTATTTAAAAAAAAAAAAAAAAAAAAAAATGTTTGTTAAACCTCCCCCAGCCCCCTGCCTCCTTTAACAATTTATACCAAGATATCTCCAAGTGCTTTTTGATTTATTAATGGTATTAATGTGTGTGTGTGTATATGTGTGTGTGTCTGTGTGTGTTTTGTGTGTGTTTGTCAGGAACCTGCTGAAGATGTTTAATGAGATCCACTACTGGGAGCGTCTGCTGTTTGAGATCCCCCATTACGTGGCGGAGGTGTACCATCGCAAAGAGGACCTGAGGAACCTGCGGGAGAATGTGTTGCTGGTGGTCCGAGACTACAACAGGTGAGACCTAGTCATTATAGACAAGCACCCTTAAAGAGCTCCCCATAGTAAAAGCATAGCAAAGTGTAATAAAGCACGGTGAAAGCATGGTAAAGCATAGGCAAGCATTGTAAAGCACATAGAGGTCTGGTAAAGCATAGGGAAGCATTGTAAAGCACAGAGAGGTATGGTAAAGCATAGGGAAGCATTGTAAAGCACAGAGGTAATTGTACGTATTAATACTTGTACTGTGATTCTTGAAATGTATTTTTGTTTACGACTGTAAGTCGCCCTGGATAAGGGCATCTGCTAAGAAATAAATAATAATAATAATAAAGCATTTTAATAAACATGGCAAACCAGGATAAACTATGGTAAATGCATATTATAACCATGGTAAAAGCCTGGTGAAACTACAGAAATACCATGGTAAACTTTTTTTAAGGACAACTGTGTTCCAAATAGGGCCATTATTAGAATGTGTTATTAATTAATTCATGTTTTGTTTTTTTGTTTTTTTAATCGCAGGATCATCGAAGTGCTGTCCAGTGAGGAGAGGGGTCTGTTTCGCGAGCGGATCCGGTTCCTGGATAAGAAGATCCAGCCCGGGCTTTCCAAGCTCCTCTGGTCCTCCAAAGGGGCTTCGAACTACTTCATTCAGGAGTGCAGGCTTCACGCCAGCAAGGTGAGCCACAGAGATCCGTGCACTAGATGGCGCTGGTTTGTATTGAACTGGTTTTATTTTTACATAATAATTGCCTCTCCATAAAAATGCCAAACTTTTATAAGGGTAAGGTCGATTGAATACACCCCTTAGAAGTATGGGAATATTGTTTGCATTCCGAGGATTGAAAACCAGGATGCGCCAAAACCCTCTCCACTGACCTCCCGACCCAGGAGCTGGTGGAGCCAGTGGCTCTTCGATTACAGACACAAAACAAAAGTGTTCCAGATGCATTTCACAAGCTACAAAAAAGGAACACAGTCAATGTGAAATCTGACTAGTCTTCTCAAACGAAGTCTGCTGTGATTGTTTTTGTTTTTTTCAGGTGCAGCTGATGGTGGACGAGTACAAGTCAGCGAACCTGCTGGTGTCGCAGTGCGCCCGTCAAATCAGCGAGCTGCTGCTGGTGCGAGTGGACGGCAAGCGCGTCTACAAGGACCTGGAGTTCGAGCAGGACCAGCAGGGGCAGCGTGACAGCGTCCTGAGCAAGCTGCAGAGCGTTCACCAGGACATCGTCAACACCATGGCGCGCACCTACGAGACCTTCAAGAACGACGGGCAGGAGGTACCGCCCGCCCCCCTCTCTCCTCCCCGCGCTCGCCCCCCGTTTATCAGGGTGTTGGTTTGATTTGTTTAGGAAAACCCTAATATTTACAGTCATGTGTAACCTGTTTAACAGACTACTGTACCATCAAGTTCCTCCAATGCTTTCTCTCTGCTGTAAAATAAAGCCAAGCCGCTGATGTTGTGATCTTGAGACATATTAAAAGAAACTTAAATTCGATGACAAACGTTTCCGCTCAAAGTCTTTTTCAACGTGACGAATGGAAAGTACTTCTAGGCAAAACGTTTGTCACTGAATTTTAGTTTCGGGTTTTTACAGAGTGCTAGACCTCTAGCCGAAAGGAAGACACAGAGAAAGACTTCTGGTCGAATGAAAGACATTGAAAAAATACTCCAAGTCGAAACGTGTCTCATTGAATTTTAGTTTCTTTCAGCATTTCTAATTTTTCAGCAGGTGTTTAACAGTTGTGGAAGATTTGATTGATCGAACATGTAACACAATAAAATATAAAAAGGTCCTTATGTACCCTTTAACTTGTTTATTACTGCTACAGGTGCAACAGCACTGGCTGAACTACACAGACCAGATGGACCGCATGGTGGAGGAGGCCTTTCGGCTCAACATCAAGTGGTCACTTCAGGAGCTGGCCAAAGCCATCAATGGGGACAGCAAAACCACTCCCAACCCCCTGTTCAGAGTCATGGTGGTACTGCTCAGCGACCTGCCAGGCTCCACCGCTCAGGTACCAGAGATCCCACTGGCATAGTGTAGTGCAGCACAGAATACAATGCAATTTCAATGTGGCGGTGTCTGTGCCAAAGCATTACAAAGTGATAGTGTACATACTGTAGGTAATAGTGTTGGTACAGCAAAGCATATTTAAAAAATAAATAAATAAAATGGGAGAGCATGGTAAATGTGTAGCATAACCATGGGAAGCCTGCAAAATCAGAGTGCACATTTGCCAAATTTAACAAATGTAACTTCTTTAAAAGATGTCAAAGGGATCTTTCAGGTTAAACTAAATAATTCCATAAATATTACTTCTTGTGCATTTCTCAAACGTGCCGTTTCTTTGATTACATGATGTTAAATAAAATATCTAAATTCTGTTTATATTTTATTTAATTATTTATTTATTTTTTTAATAACGGTAGGACTCAATCCTAAAATTCAAGGGCAAAACTTTTGGCCATATCTGTAGACAGGACCTCAACTAACATTTTGTGTGTCTGTGTGTGTCTGTATGTGCCTGTGTATACCTGTGTGTGTCTGTATGTGCCTGTGTGTGTCTGTGTGTACCTGTGTGTGCCTGTGTGTGCCTGTTGTGTATTTCAGGTGGAGTTTTCCCCTACTTTATCCAACCTGGCGAACATCGTCAACAGCATTTGCAGCCAGCTCATCAGCACCATCTCCATCTTCAAGCGCCTCCCTGACCTCCTCACCAAGAGCAAGTCTCAGAGAGAGCCCATCCACGTGATCATCGGTGAGTCTGACACCCCCGGAAACTTCAAACACCCCGAAACACCAAGCCACCACCCCTATGCATCATGCAGGCTGTGTTCATAGGGTAATAAGGAGGCAGTGTGGTCCAGTGGTTAAAGTCCAGGGGCTTGTAACCAGAAGGTCACCTGTTCAAATCCCACCTCTGCCACTGACTGACTCACTGTGTGTGACCCTGAGCAAGTCACCTCACCTCCTTGTGCTCCGTCCTGCGGATGAGATGTTAAATCAATGTCCTATTGGAAGTGACTCTGCATATAATGCACAGTTCACAGCCTGCCTCTGTAAAGCGCTTTGTGATGGTGGTCCACTATGAAAGGCGCTATATAAAAAAAATATATATATTATATTATATTAAATCAGATGGCCACACCCCGTTGCCTATCACACAAAATGATCTGAATTACCTTTGCTTAAAGACATTTCACACCTGAAATAAACAGGGCGACTCGATATTCACGATCACCCCTTCGGCACACCCTGTGTTATCCCGTTTTGATTTTCCAGAGCGCGATGACGACATCAAAAAGATCCAAGCCCAGATCAGTGCGGGCATGGCAGCCAACGCTGCGCACCTGCAGAGCTACCAGAAGACCTGGGACACGTACCGGGAGATCTGGGAGATCAACAAGGACTCCTTCATCCGCAGATACCAGCGGCTCAACCCCCCAGTGTCCTCCTTCGACGCTGACATCGCCAGGTCAGGCCTTCCAAACTTCTTTCAAAACTGTTACTGAAACTAGGGGGAGGTGGTCAGCTTCCCCAGCAGTATTAAACATGTTCAAGGGGCCTTTTCTTATTTTATGGTTAGCGGAGCAGCAGTGTGGAGTAGTGGTTAGGGCTCTGGACTCTTGACCGGAGGGTCGTGGGTTCAGTCCCAGGTGGGGGACACTGCTGCTGTACCCTTGAGCAAGGTACTTTACCTAGATTGCTCCAGTAAAAACCCAACTGTATAAATGGGTAATTGTATGTAAAAATAATGTGATATCTGTATAATGTGAAATAATGTGATATCTTGTAACAATTGTAAGTCTGCTAAGAAATAAATAATAATAATAATAATAATAATAATAAAATGGTTATGGTTAGCGAACTCCAGAGGAAAAATAACCCATTTCATTTTGTGCTGGTTCACTGCAACATGTTTTCTGAGCTGCAGTGTCTTTTTTTCATTATTGCACTGCTTTTTCATGTGTAAGTGAGATAGATAGATAGTGAAATGAAAAGGGAGCTCTGTATTTGGTAACACATGTAACCAAAAAGAAAAGCCATTGTTAAGAGGCCCTCTTTATAAATCATGCGACACATATTTGTGTGTAGGGCTGTGGTCTGCATTCTGTTGATCTAAACGGAGGCACATCTAAATGCGAGTTCTGTGCCCATCTTTTTTAAAATTCTAACTCAAGATAATTTGCACTTTCTCTGATTGCTTCGTAAACATTATTTTTACAAAATGATTCTCGTCAAGCCGTCTACCAATTTTTCTTTCTTTTTTTTTTTTTAGTACCTCTGTCAATACACAATCACTGAAAATAATAGATTTGAAGTTGGTACTGAGTGTCTTTATCGATTTCTCTGAACGGAGCCAGTGTAAAAGGAATGCTTGGCACAAACAGCTCCCTGAGTAAAATATATATTGTATTGTAAGTAGTAAGGAGTCTTTTCTCTCAGGTTTCCTGTGCCATTAAGTACAAATGGGTCAGTCATTTCCTTTATTTGGGGGGGGAAATGGAAAAACAAACCAGTGATGTCACAGGACTTTAAACTAACAAGCCGGTGTGTTAGTTTAAGCCACCCCCTTCCTCCCTCTTTTGTTGCAATTTTGCAGCTTAATTTGTAAGATTATCATTTTGTTTTTCCCTTTGGAAAAAGTAGAGTAAATGCTTTAGTCTGGGGCAGTCCAGTGGCCCGTGAGCCCCAATATATGTGTCTCATTGAGCTCCACAATACGCCTCGATTGAGAGACGAGGGCGGGACATACAGTATGGCTGCAGTGTGGAGTAGTGGTTAGGGCTCTGGACTGACCGAAGGTCGTAGGTTCAATCCCACGTGGGGGACACTGCTGCTATACCCTTGAGCAAAGTACTTTACCTAGATTGCTCCAGTAAAAACCCAACTGTATAAATGGGTAATTGTATGTAAAAATAATGTGATGTCTTGTAACAATTGTAAGTCGCCCTGGATAAGGGTGTCTGCTAAGAAATAAATAATAATAAAAGTGTCAAAGTGCAACAGCAAATGCGTGTAGCAGTTTATACATTAGACCTGCTTTATGAGCACAAAAAACACAGACGCTGTGTGTACAGCTCTGGCTGAATGTTTTGCATCACCTAGAATTTTAGGATTGAGACTTAATTTAAAAAAAAACAAAAAAAAAAACAACTATATTAACATAATTTTAGACATTTTATTTAACATCATGTAATCAAAGAAACTACAAAATGATATCACAAAAAAAAAGTCCACCGGAAGCCATAATAGTAGTACAGTTATATTTCATGTATAGGAAATGTCACATTTTTCAGTTTTTTCATGGAGTTTATGGGAAAACTACAAAGCGGTGTGTAATTTAAGATGTTAACGTAACATTATTCAGCAGGTTTCAGTCGACTTTTATGAAGTTAATTCTATAGGGTGATACAAAACTTGTGGCCATAACTGTAGCCCAGTTGTTGATTTTCCTTTTTTTCCTTTTTTTGGTTTTGTTTCTTACGACTCTTTAGGCCATCAATATTGGCTCCTTCATCCAATACTGGTTGGGTGGCTCTGATTCAGTGAGGTTAACGCTATCGCTTGTCCCCTCCTTTCGTTTTGCAGGTACACAGAGGTGGCGAACAATGTGCAGAAGGAGGAGACGGTGCTCAATATCCAGTTTGTGCTGCTCAACTGCTCCCCGCTCAAGTTCTCCCTGGTGCAGCACTGCAACGAGTGGCAGAACAAGTTCACCACGCTGCTGAGCGAGATGGCCAGCGAGCAGCTCAGAGAGCTGCATCTGTTCCTGAAG
Source organism: Acipenser ruthenus (assembly GCF_902713425.1). Lineage (NCBI taxonomy): Eukaryota > Metazoa > Chordata > Actinopteri > Acipenseriformes > Acipenseridae > Acipenser > Acipenser ruthenus. Next base: position 219,848 of record NC_081236.1, read on the forward strand.
GACAATGGTGACAAGTAAGCCCCAGTTTCAGCCCCCAAATTCCCTCAACGCAAAAAAAAAAACCACTGAGGCTTCCGCCCACATCGAACCGGTTAAACAGCAGTATTTCATGTTAGAAATGTCACATGTTTTTAGTTTTTTCATTTATGTGGAAAACTACAAAGCGGTGTGTAATTCAATATGTTAACGTAACATTATTCAGCAGGTTTTCATTCGACTTTATAAAGCAAACCTAATTCTGTAGGGTGATGCAAAACCTTGGGCCATACCTGTTTTCAGAGCAATACCGCATCTTCCTCCTGCAGCGCAGCTTTTTCTTGCTAGTTTTGTTTCCTATCAGAAAATGTCTCGCTGACTTACTTTGTAACAGATTTAAATGTTTATCGCTTAGTTATTATTATTTTTTTTCCCCTCCACAGAGTCAGCAGGCCCCCTCAGACCCTTGTGGAGCTTGGAGACAGCCTGAAGCTTCTGGAGACACTGCAGAGCGAGTTGTCCAAGACGGAGGCTCGAATCCCCCCCATTCACGAGCAGTTTGCCATCCTGGAGAAGTACGAGGTTTCCATCAGCTACACCGTAAGTCAAGCGGGGGGGGGGGGGGGCAGCTTCAGTGTGTGCGGCTCCCACAGTCGCTCGCTTCAAATCAACTCTCAAGACCAGCTTGTTCTCTCTTGCTTTCAATTCTCTTCAAGCCTGATATCTGTTATTAGCTGTTGTCTAAATTGCTATTTCAGGTTTTTCACTCTTATTCGTATAATTCTGTATGACACACGCATCCACAATGTCTAGAATTCACATCCTATCCTTGTATTTAATTGTATTATGCCTGTATTTAATGTATTTGCATTGTTTTTTACTGTTTGTATTTAATGTACTATGCCCTGTATCTCACTGTATTTAATGTATTATGCATTGCTCCTCACTGTCTTGTAAAGCGCTTTGTGATGGTGGTCCACTATGAAAGGCGCTATAGAAAATAAATATTGATTGATTAATTGAAAAGGGCTTCCTACCTTCTATTCTAAACTCTACTCAGCTTCCATGTATGCTCTCTTGTTCTTCTGTCTATGCTAAACTTATAGTCCTGGGTTAACTTTATCTATACCATTTATGATAATAATAATAATAATAATAATAATAATCTCTCTCGTCTCTCAATGCCGTCCCCCAGGTACAGCAGATGCTGGAGGACCTGAATGGTGAATGGCTCTCCTTCCAACAGTGTATCATAGACAGCGACGCCATGCTGAAGAAACACAAGGAGAAGTTCAAGACCAGCCTCATCCACTCTGCAGAGGAGTTCAAGAAGAAGGCGCACGGCATCAGCGAAGAATTCACAGCGTCAGGTACAGCAAAGCATCCTACAATCCCTTAGAAGAGAAAGCATAGGGAAGCATTGTAAAGCACAGAGAGGTCTGGTAAAGCATAGGGAAGCATTGTAAAGCACAGAGAGGTCTGGTAAAGCATAGGGAAGCATTGTAAAGCACAGAGACGTCTGGTAAAACATAGGGAAGCATTGTAAAGCACAGAGAGATCTGGTAAAGCATATTGAAAAGCATATTGTAGACCATGGTAAACTATACAAACATAATTTAGATATTTTATTTAACATCATGTAGTCAAAGAAACAACAAAATTATATTGTAAAAGTCTACCGGAAGCCATAATAGTAGCACAGATGTTAGATTTTGAAATGCCACATTTTTTTTTTATTTGTCAGTTTTTCATTAAATGTATGGAAAACTACAAAGCAGTATGTAATTCAATATGTTACCGTAACATTATGCAGCAGGTTTCATTCTGCTTTGTGAAGCAAAATGAGTTCATTCTGTAAGGTGATGCAAAACTTTTGGCCATAGCTGTATATTGGCTTCATCCCAGCAAGACTCTCAAATGACTTTGAAGTGCAGTAGGGTGCTCGACCTTTTTAATACATACATAAAACAGTGTAGCAAATCCAAACCAGGGCTGACAGCCAGACACATTTTGTGAGACAAGCATTTTCCCTTTAAGGGCACACAGAGTGACTATCAACTCAGCTTGAAAAGCGAGCTCTATTGTTTGAACCACAACCAGACCACCCATTGTTAACTGCTTAGGCGTGTGTCCAGGAATGTGTCCTTTTTTTCAGGAACAAATGCCTTGTAAATCAAAGCTTACAGTTGACAGGCGGACTCGGAGATGGAGCTGTTTATTGAACTGGCAGCTCTGAAGCTGCAGGCTCTGCCAAGGGCCAGTAGGCTGGTTTACGGCCAGCTGTCTTGTTAGAAGCCCAGTAATAATTTATCACTTCTTCCTCTGCTTAGGGTGCAACCCGATAACTCTCATTTCCCAGGCGGAAAAAGAACAATTATGAACTGTTATTAAATACAGACTGCTCTGGTGCAGTAATGCATTTCCAATGAGCTAGATGCGGCTGCACAGCGCTATTAAGAACAGGGTAGAATTTTTCTCAAGTTTATATACAGCTGATATCAAATATCGTATTGCTGTACAAGCAGATGTCCCCCCTACAGCTGCTCTGACCTTGAGGGGGGTTGAAATCAGCTTGAATCCAACAGCCCCTTATAGTACTTATGGGCAGCAGTGTGGAGTAGTGGTTAGGGCTCTGGACTCTTGACCGGAGGGTTGTGGGTTCAATCCCAGGTGGGGGGACACTGCTACTGTACCCTCGAGCAAGGTACTTTACCTAGATTGCTCCAGTAAAAACCCAACTGTATAAATGGGTAATTGTATGTAAAAAATAATATGATATCTGTATAATGTGAAATAATTGTAAGTCACCCTGGATAAGGGCGTCTGCTAAGAAATAAATAATAAAATAATAATATTTATTTATTATTATTATTTGTAATAGTAATGCGTAATTACTGTAAGCAGTGTATTGGAATTGTGTTATATGATTAACTGTTCCAATCTGTGACGCTGAAATTCTCCCCTGCCGCAGTGTAGCTAACCAAGCAATCGGTGTATTTATTGTTGCACATTTCTTTTCAACCGGAAAGCCTATTGATTCCGTACCTTGGAAGCAGTTATTCAGAAAATGGGCTTTCTTTTCCATTATTCTGCATCAGACGGATCCCTAGCGTCCCGTACCCCCCTGTGCCTAGGAAACGCTCAGTAGCACTTAGAAATTTAGAAATCCTGAGAGAAACTAAACGACGTCAAACGTATCAGCTAGAACTACACTCCTCCCTGTTTTTTCTTTTTTCACTGTAATTCAGGAATTTAGTTAATTCACTGCTTAAGTCATTCATTCATTAGTCATTTTTTTTTTCTCCAAAGCGACTTACAGAGACTAGGGGGTGAACTATGCATCTCAACTGCTCCTGCAGTCATTTACAATAGGACCTCGGTTTTTGCGTCTCATCCGAAGGATGGATTCACTGGTTACGTCATGTTGATGGTACATTGTACAAGTACAAAGCTTTAGTGTTAGACTTTTTTTTATCAATAGTAAGTCAGGTAGCGAAATAAACCAGGAGAATTTCTGGATGTCCCAGCATCCCTGCTGATCCATGTGTGTGTGTGTCCACCGCCCCCCCCCCCCCCCCCCACTCCTCCTCCAGGTCCGTTCAGCAGCTCGGTGGGTCCAGACCTAGCTCTGGATCAGATCGCTGCCATACGCTCTCAGCTGGACTTCCTGAAGGAGGAGGAGGCAACCATTCGACACGGCCTGGGCATCTTCAAGCTAGAGCAGCCCACCTCCAAGGAGATCCTGGCACTCGACAAGGTGAGAGACCCCTACAGAGAACACTGTGATAACAAACCCAGCGTCAAATCCATACAGAGGGAAGCACCCTGCTGGGAAAAGAAAGTCTTGATTTTTACACTAAAAGAAGCAGAGCCGCAGGATTGTAAAGTTTGGCTTGATTCTGAGTTACAATCGTAGACCAAAAGTTTTCAATTGTCTAGAATGTTAGGGTTGAGGCATACTTAAAACAAAACAAAACAAAAAAAACTATATGAACATAATGTAGATCTTTTATTTAACATCATGTAATCAAAGACACTACAAAATTATATATTCTATACCGGAATCCATAATAGTCGTAAAGTAGTATTTCATGTCAGAATTCGAAATGCCACTTTTTATCAAGTTTTGTCAGTTTTTCGTTAAGTATATGGGTAAACTACAAAGCGGCGTGTAATTCAATATGTTAACGTAACATTATTCAGCAGGTTTTGACTTTATGAAGCCAAATAAGTTAATTCTATAGGATGATGCTGTAGCTATAAGCGCAGAATAACAGCCAGCTCGGCTTTATTAAATCTGCGGTATGTTTTTGTGTTCATTTCTAAATCCAGCGCTATTGACTAGTGTTGAATAGAAGACTGCCCCTTCACCAAGATGGCTGCCAGCCACCAAACACACCCACACCCACACACACACCCCCATCCACCCACACACACACCCACACACATACACACGCACTCCCACACACACCCCTGCACCCATGTGCAGAGCCTCTGCTCTACCACAGGATGTTATTCTGAGTCCCTTTGCAGGATCTGGACATGCTTCAGCAGACCTGGCGGATCACGAAGGAGTGGGAGGGCCACTGGAACGACTGGAAGGTGGGCCGATTCGTGGACCTGCAGACTGATAAAATGGAGGCCGTGGCACAGGGGCTGTTCAAGAAGCTGCTCAAGCTCAGCCGGGACCTCAAGGTGAGGGAGGCAGCAGCAGGGCGTCTGTGACACTGTGACACTGTCACATGCCTTCTGAGCGCCGTAAACAAACTCCTCAGTCTGTTAGACAATGGCAGAGCACCCAAGTGACCCAGCAGATTTACATTAAAACCTGCAGACCCGCGACAGTCATTCTACAGCCCTGCAAAATAAAAAATAAAAAATGATAGATCACTATTTGGATAATGTAAAAAAAAAAAAAAAAAAAAATGTTGTCATTATCAACACACTCACTGATGGGTTCTTAATTCAAGATGCAAATTATATCATCTTTATATTGTCATATACTTGTACTTGCTAGAACCAAAGTAATTTTATTTTATCTTGCTCTTTAATTGTGTTAATACATGTACTGTGATTCTGAAATGTATTTTTGTTTACGACTGGAAGTTGCCCTGGATAAGGGCGTCTGCTAAGAAATAAATAATAATAATAATAATATCATTTTTAAATGTAACCAATGTTGTTTTCTTTTTCTTTTACTGATTAGAACTGTAATTTTAATAATTCAGGTCAGATTAATCCAATAATTTTTCCAAAATGTTCTTGAGGAAGGGGGTTACCAGCAGCTACACTTATCATTTCTCTGAGAGTGTAGATCTCGTACTCAGAGGCATTTGTTCTAGATAAACATATTAAGTGCGTTAATATCATGTTTCGTCTGTTTTTTGTTTTTTTTTAAATTTAACAACATACAATATGCTTAAAGGTGTTCGGTGGCTACCTCTAATCGAGTTGAGAGCGAACGTTCTCTTGCACTCTTTATCTGAGAGCAAAGACTGCGCTTGAGAAATACACTTTTAACCTGATTAGAGAAAGCCACCGAACACTTAGAAACATACAAACTAAGTAAACTTGATTTGTTTAGAGGTCATTTCATTGTTACTGCACAGATAATGTTTGCTCACACACCTTTAATTGTACTGGACAGGAGAAGAACTGGGAGATCGTGGACACGTCAAGGAACAAGGTCGACCAGTTCAGGAGAACGATGCCCCTGATATCAGACCTGAGGAACTCAGCAATGAGAGAGAGGTAGGACCAAGGAGACGCATGCCTGCACACAAAAACATTTCTACAACATAAGCAAGCAGTAGCACCCTCAGTAGATTTTTTGCATCACCTAGAATTTTTAAGATTGAGACATTAATAAGGGCAGCAGTGTGGAGTAGTGGTTAGGGCTCTGGACTCTTGACCGGAGGGTCGTGGGTTCAATCCCAGGTGGGTGGACACTGCTGCTGTACCCTTGAGCAAGGTACTTTACCTAGATTGCTCCAGTAAAAACTCAACTGTATAAATGGGTAATTATATGTAAAAATAATGTGATATCTTGTAACAATTGTAAGTCGCCCTGGATAAGGGCGTCTGCTAAGAAATAAATAATAATAAATAATAATAATAATAAAACAATAATAAAAAAATAAAAAATATGAACATAATTTAGATATTTTATTTAACATCATGTAATCAAAGGAACCATAATAGTAGTACAGTAGCATTTCATGTTAGATTTTGAAATGACTTTTTTTTTTTTTTCTTTGTAATTCAATAGGTTAACGTAACATTATTCAACAAGTTTCATTCGACTTTATCAAGCAAAATTAGTTAATTCTTTAGGGTGATACAAAACATTTGCTGTTCATCTTCCCAGACACTGGAATCAGATCAGACACGAGGTTCAGCGATCCTTTGACCAGACCGCAGAAGACTTCACCCTGGAGAAGATTGTGGAGCTGGGGCTGGACCAACATGTCGAGAAGATCAACGAGATATCGGGGGCTGCCACCAAGGAGCTCTCCATAGAGCTGGTAGGAAAACAGGCCCATGGGCTTTCCTTGGGACAAGGGCGCACACAGCCAGTCCTCGAGGCCCAGACACCTCGAGGACTGGCTGAACAAAGACCAGGAGGACCACAATTGTGCACCCCTGCATTTGAGTTTTCTATCGCTGTTTCTGCTTCGATCATTATTTGTCACGCTTCCTAACTGTTCCTGAACAAATTGAGAAGGCTGGCAAATGGCGATCTGCAGCAGAAAGAACAACGGAGACACACAGCACCCACATTGATATGGGATGTCTAACAAGTCAGAATAAATGAAATATTAGGAAAGCACAAGTGATGTGAAACAGCCCGCTGGAGTCAGCAGCTTTGGTTGATAGGTGTAGTTGTTATTTTTATTTTTTAATTTGATTTCTGTTTTACTCCGCAGTCTCTTGAAGGAATAGCAAAGACCTGGAATGTTACATCCCTTGACATTGGACCTTACAAAGACAAAGGACACCACAGACTGAGGTAGGAAACTCAGGAGCGGCTAGTGTTCCCTTAGAAAAGTTTGCTACAGGAAATGCCATATTTATGCTCGTGTTTCTACTTTATAATCGTGTATCATGTCAAATTTGCAATGTTTATAATTGTCCCATCCTTTACTATACTGTTGTTTACCATGATTCCCTGTGCTTGCTATTCTTTCACTGTAGATCATCGCACTTTGCTGTAGCTGCTTTTAAAAGTGTCTCACATATAAAGATAGCAAGCATAACATCAAATACTGCAATAAAAGGAATGTTCTTATGCACTGTACTGGAGCAAGATCACCACCTAGTGACTTTATAGTGGTACTACATTGGTCTTTCAGAGCCAGACTAACATGCACAGTGATGGACAAAAGTTTAGCATGATCAATGAAACCTGCTGAATAATGTTATGTTAACATATTTAATTACACACCGCTTTTGTAGTTTTGCTATACACAGACAAAAATAAAAAAACAAATGTGACATTTCGAAATCTAACATGAAATATTACTGTACTGCTATTATGGCTTCCGGTAGCTTTTTTTTTTCAATATCATTTTGTAGTTTCTTTGATTACACGATGTTAAATAGAAGATCTAAATTATGTTCATATATTTATTTTTATTTTTCTAAATTGTTTGACAGCTATTTTTTATTTACTGGTTCACTTCTTTTTTTCACTCAGAGGCACGGACGACGTGTTCCAGGCGCTGGAGGACAACCAGGTGTCCCTGTCCACAATGAAGGCGTCCCGCTTCGTCAAAGCGTTCGAGCAGGAGGTGGACCGCTGGGAGCGCTGCCTGTCCCTCATCCTGGAGGTCATTGAGATGATCCTCACAGTGCAGCGGCAGTGGATGTACCTGGAGGTAACGAAGCCCAAAGGGAGGTGGAAATCGGGATGATTTCATTCGCTCTGTTTCAGAAAGGGCAAGGGAAGTCTTCCTGCAATGAAATATTTACCTGTGGAAGCTGTTTCACTTTTAATTGAACTACCGTACAGTGTTTTTGCAGACTATTTTTGCTATTTTTTATGTATAGAATCCTTCTCTTATAAAATAATGGGAAAAGCAATTGGGAAAGTGCAAAATTACAGTGCAGATTTACCTTGGTAAACTTTAAAAAATATTGTTCCATTATAGGTGAAAAAACTTGTAGGAAAAAAAAATGATTCCCTTGTCCAAAAGTTGATATCTACATTTTATGCATACGTCTAATTTTTAGTTAAGTTGATGCAGTTACAGAGATTAAAACTCAGGTTTTTTAAAAACTAGAGTTAACGGTGTCAAACGCACAGGAATAAAACAAGGTCCCTGATTGTCTCTGATAGCGGCTCCTGTGATTTTGAAACCCTTTGCAGAATATCTTCCTGGGAGAGGATATCCGCAAGCAGCTGCCCAGAGAGTCCGCTGAGTTCGATGAAATCAACAGCAGCTGGAAATCCATCATGGAGCGACTGAACAAAGACAGCAACGCGCTGAGAGGGACCCACCACCCAGGTATGATCTGGACACAGGCATGGTGCTTTACCAAGCCTCTCTACACTTCCACCTGACTTACACTACCTCCATGTTTTTACCGTGCTTCCAAAAGCTTCCCTAGCCTGTACAGCGTATTAAAAAAACAAAACAAGGTAAACTAACCCTTATAAAAGTTTCCCCACAGTAAAAGCATAACAAAGCGTTATAAAGCACAGTGAAAGCATGGTAGAGAACAGGTAAAAAACATTAATGCCTGATATCTGTTATTAGCTGTTGTCTAAATTGCTATTTCAGGTTTTCCATCTTATTCGTATGATTCTGTATGACACGCATCCACAATGTCTAGAATTCACATCCTAGCCTTGTATTTAATTGTATTATGCCTGTATTTAATGTATTTGCATAGTTTTTTACTGTTTGTATTTAATGTACTATGCCCTGTATTTCACTGTATTTAATGTATTATGCATTGTTCCTCACTATCTTGTAAAGCGCTTTCTGATGGCAGTCCACTACGAAAGGCGCTATAGAAAATAAAGATTGGTTGATAAACATGGCATCCCGGGTAAACTATGGTAAATGCACAGTACAACCGTGGGAAAAGCACAGGGGAAACTGCAGAAAAACAATGCCAAGCTTTTACACGGGTAACATGGGGTGCACTGTGTTGCTGACAGGCCTGCTGGAGAAGCTGACGGAGATGAACACAAAGCTGGAGGAGATTCAGAAGTCTCTGGACATGTACCTGGAGACCAAGCGTCAGATCTTCCCCCGCTTCTACTTCCTGTCCAATGACGACCTGCTGGAGATCCTGGGCCAGTCGCGCAACCCTGAAGCCGTGCAGCCCCACATGAAGAAGTGCTTCGACAACATCAAGTCCCTCAAGATGCAGAAGGTAAAGAAAAGGGGCTGGAAGCGCAGCCACCGCGGGAACTTCAAAACCAGAGTTCTTCTGACAAAGCGTGCAGTGATTCATTTCTATTATTTCTTCTTATTCTTCTTCTTATTCTTCTTCTTCTCCTCCTCCTCCTCCTCCTCCTTCTCCTCCTCCTCCTTCTTCTTCTCCTCCTCCTTATTCTCCTTCTTCTCATCCTTCTCTTTCTCCTTCTCATCCTCTTTCTCCTCCTTTTTCACATTCTCATTTTTCACACTCATTTTTTTCTTCTTCTCATCCTTCTCTTTCTCCTTCTCATCCTCTTTCTCCTCCTTTTTCACATTCTCATTTTTCACACTCATTTTTTTCTTCTTCTCATCCTTCTCTTTCTACTCCTCCTTTTTCACCACCTCCTTTTTCTCCTTCTCCTTCTCCTCCTCCTAGTTCTTAGTATTAATTATTATAGTAGTTGTGGTGTTGATATTGTTAATACTGTCTGAATTTGTATTAGCGGTAGTAGAAGTTGTTGTAATTGTAGTATTAATTGACTACCGGAAGCAATGAATACATCACCAAAATGATAAGTAACGGATTTCTGTGTTCGGTTTTGTGTTTGATCAATCACGAATGATCATTTTATCATATTAACCTGGTTGTGTTTCGTTTCAGATGGGGATTACCAGCAAGTATGAAGCTTCTGCGATGTTCTCAGCCGACGGGGAGGGAGTGGAATTCACCCACCCTGTCTTGCTGGAGGGGCCAGTGGAGGTGCGGGTTCATCTTTCATTCATGCATCTATTACAGTGGCCTTCATTCATGCATCTATTACAGTGGTCTTCATAGCTTATTGACCACGGGCAACATGTGCACATTTCCCATGAGGTCGAGGGTGATGATGAAATCGCTCTCTTAAATAACATCTGCCAAAATGTGATATTAAAATACAGATTTATCAAATTATAAGTTTGCTGTTTGTTTTCAAGTTGGCTCTGAGCAAAAACTATATATATATATATATATATATATATATATATATATATACCTAATGCAGATACTTACTTTGAGTTTGTTAATAGGGGTTCTATATCACAGATTATGAATCCCATATGGTTGTTGTTCAGTATTTCCTATGACCCCCCCTGTGTTCACGGTGTAGGCTTGGCTGTGTGATGTGGAGAAGACCATGCGCTGGACCCTGAAGGAATCCCTTAAGAACTGCCGCATCGCGCTCAAGAAGATGACAGGGAAGAGGGACAAGTGGGTCAAGGACTGGCCAGGACAGGTCAGCTATACGCACACACGTACGCACTACTCACGCACACACACACACACACACACCAACACACACAGGCACACACACGGGCACACACTGAGATGCACACACACACACACACAGGCACACACTGAGACACACACACACACACACACTCATCTTTGAGCAGGATAATTCACCAGACTGTTACCTCTGTCAGTCCAGCTCATGTCACAAATACTTTTAGTGAGTCACCACACAATTCAACCCTATTGTGTGTTGCAGAATTTTAGCAAATTCCATGAATCAATTTATTGATAAATGCATTATTATTATTATTATTATTATTATTATTATTATTATTATTATTATTATTATTAATTATAGTAGCTATAGTGTTAATATTGCTAATATTATTGTCATTTTTATTAGTAGTAACAGCAGTAGTAGAAGTGGACGTAATAGTAGTATTAATGTTGTAATTATTATTAGAATTATTACTGTAATTATTATTTGTAGTACAGTATTATTATTATTATTATTATTATTATCGGATTAGATGCTGATCGCCTCCAGTCAGATCCAGTGGACCACTGACGTCACCAAGTCTCTGATCACCAGCAAGGAGAGAGCTGACAAGAGTGCTCTGAAAAACATGAAGAAAAAACAGGTGCAGCCCAGCTGGTGAACCTCACAAGCAGGTTCACTCAGGGGATTGTGAAATACAACACAGTGTACAGCTATGGCCAAACATTTTACATCACCCTGTAGAATCAACTCATTTAGCTTCATAAGGAAACCTGAATAAAGTTACGTTAACATATCGAATTACATACCGCTTTGTAGTTTTCCGAAAAACTGACAAAAATTGAAAAATGTGACATTTCTAACATGAAATACTGTTATGGTTTCCGGAAGACTTTTTGCAATATTGTTGTGTAGTTTCATTGAGTACATGATGATAAATAAAAAGTGTTTTTTTTTTTTGTTTTTTTTTTCAATCCTAAAATTCTAGGTGATGCAAAACTTTTGGCCACAGCTGTAGATTTCAATGGGGCTTTTCATGGAAACCACCTGCAGACACCCGACACTGTCTTCATTTGGTTTGATCTTCACAAGAGATTAATTGCTAGGCATCCTACATTGTCTTGCATCTTACACGCAGTTAAACCAATACATTATCTCATCGTAACACTGCATTTTTGGAAGCTTATGTAATGATAACCTGTTTTATGTAACTACAGAAACTGAAAGACGAAAAGAGAAACTTGTCTTTACATGTGTGGGGTACATTTTGGTGTATAATATGTACAGTAATAGCGCACTGTATAAGTGGTTTGTTGGGAAGCAAAACAAGTTTGAATTTTTTTTTTTTTACAAACTAATTGGGGTTCCCTATTTTGAAGCAAGAACAATTTTTTATAATTAAACTGCTGCACTAAGCAGTTTGTCGCTAGCTGTATCATTTTTTTAAATTTTTTTTATTTAGTCGTCGCCAATGGTTTTCTCCCCATTTTGGAATGCCCGATTATTATTTTTAAACCCGGTTCACCGCTGCAACCCCCCGGCGACTCGGGGAACGGAGGCTGAAACACGCGTCCTCCAAAACGTGTTCCTGTCAATCCGTCGTTTTTCGCACTGCGGATCCACAGCGAAGCCACCAGGCCTATAGTGCCGGAGGACAACACAGATCTGAATGGCTCTGCTGCAGACCCGCAGGCGCCCTATCAGCCACAGGGGTCGCTGGTGTGTGGATTGCCCTGCCCACCTAAGCCCTCCCTACCCGGGCGGCACTCGGCCAATTGTGCGCCGCTTCCCCTAGGAACCCCTGGTCACATTCGGTAATGACATAGCCTGGATTCGAACCTGCGATCTCCAGGCTATAGGGCGTATCCTGCACTCCATGCAGAGCGCCTTCACTGGATGCGCCACTCGGGAGCCCGCTAGCTGTATAATTGAGAGAAAAATGTTCACCAGCTTCAAAATAAAGCAGACAACGATGTCCAGGATTTTAAGTTTTGCCAATTCAACGTTAAATACCCCCCTCCCCCCCCCCCCAAAAAAAACCTAGAAAAACAAATCAGCTCTTACACCACACTAAAAAAAAAACAAACAAAAAAAAAAACAAGAAGAAATGGTTTCACTCCTCACCCTCCTCCTCCCCTCTCAGGTGTCTATGCTGAACAAGTACTCAGAGGCTATCCGAGGGAACCTCAGTAAGATCATGCGGTTGAAGATCGTGGCTCTGGTGACAGTGGAGGTGCATGCCAGGGATGTGATCGACAAGCTCATCAAGTCTGGCTGCATGGACGTCTCCGCCTTCGAGTGGCTGTCCCAGCTCCGGCTGTACTGGGACAAGGTAACACGGCTCAGCTGTCAATATTAATAATAATAATGTCTTTATTTTTATATAGCGCCTTTCAGAGTGGACCACCGTCACAAAGCGCTTTTACAGAGGCAGGCTGTGAACTGTGCATTATATGCAGAGTCACTTCCAATAGGACGTTGATTTAACACCTCATCCGCAGGACGGAGCACAAGGAGGTTAAGCGACTTACTCAGGGTCACATGCAGTGAGTCAATCAGTGGCAGAGGTGGAATTTGAACCTGTGACCTTGTGGTTACAAGCCCTGGACTTTTAGCCACTGGACCACACTGCCTCCTTAACAATAAGAGGTAGCACACTTCAGATCAGGGGGTTCCCAAACTTTCTTGGCCCTCCTGTGAAAGGGCAGCGGTAGCTCGCTGACGTCCGCTCTGGAGTTCCTGGGTGTGGAAGAGGAAGCTGGCTCAGTCGTGGGATCGGAGGACGCCCTCTGAACCTTCTCTTTAGATGTGTAGGGGGAGAAAATGATTGGGTGTTCCAAATTGGGGAGGAAATTAAGGGTAAAATAATTGGGCACGCTACATTTAAAATTAAACAAAAAAAAATATATATATATATATTGATGAGTCTTATGTATGCGATCTGTTCTCTTGTGATCTGCAGGACATCGATGACTGTATAATCAGACAGACTAACACCCAGTTCCAGTATGGATATGAGTACCTGGGGAACTCTGGACGCCTGGTCATCACGCCTCTCACTGACCGGTACACAATGGCTTTGCATTCCACACAGCGCTGCTTGAGGCAACACAAGCAAACCTTTACCTTAATATTGCTTTTAAGTTTAGGTCCTCACCAATATATGTCAAAAATAAAAACACACAATTAACACATCCACTGGTATGTGTAGCAAAACTTTACATTAAAGTAGTGTACCTTGTACCTGTACAGTAGCATTAAAAAATATATATTAAAAAATCTAATTTATAAAAGTTTTCCACTGTAATTCTGCACAGTCATTTTGAGGTTTTTCCTGTGCTTCATTACATGTTGCTTTGCTTTTACTCTAGTAAACTTTTATAAGGGTTAGTTTACCATGGTTAGTTTTTTAATATGCTTTACCATACCTCTCTGTGCTTTACAATGCTTCCCTATGCTTTACCACACCTCTCTGTGCTTTACAATGCTTCCCTATGCTTTACCAGACCTCCCTGTGCTTTACAATGCTTCCCTATGCTTTACCAGACCTCTCTGTGCTTTACAATGCTTCCCTATGCTTTACTAGACCTCTCTGTGCTTTACAATGCTTCCCTATGCTTTACCAGACCTCTCTGTGCTTTACAATGCTTCCCTATGCTTTACCAGACCTCTCTGTGCTTTACAATGCTTCCCTATGCTTTACCAGACCTTTCTGTGCTTTACAATGCTTCCCTATGCTTTACCAGACCTCTCTGTGCTTTACAATGCTTCCCTATGCTTTACCAGACCTCTCTGTGCTTTACAATGCTTCCCTATGCTTTACCAGACCTCCCTGTGCTTTACAATGCTTCCCTATGCTTTACCAGACCTCTCTGTGCTTTACAATGCTTCCCTATGCTTTACCAGACCTCTCTGTGCTTTACAATGCTTCCCTATGCTTTACTAGACCTCTCTGTGCTTTACAATGCTTCCCTATGCTTTACCAGACCTCTCTGTGCTTTACAATGCTTCCCTATGCTTTACCAGACCTCTCTGTGCTTTACAATGCTTCCCTATGCTTTACCAGACCTTTCTGTGCTTTACAATGCTTCCCTATGCTTTACCAGACCTCTCTGTGCTTTACAATGCTTCCCTATGCTTTACCAGACCTCTCTGTGCTTTACAATGCTTCCCTATGCTTTACCAGACCTCCCTGTGCTTTACAATGCTTCCCTATGCTTTACCAGACCTCTCTGTGCTTTACAATGCTTCCCTATGCTTTACCAGACCTCCCTGTGCTTTACAATGCTTCCCTATGCTTTACCAGACCTCTCTGTGCTTTACAATGCTTCCCTATGCTTTACCACACCTCTCTGTGCTTTACAATGCTTCCCTATGCTTTACCAGACCTCTCTGTGCTTTACAATGCTTCCCTATGCTTCATCATGCTTCCACTGTGCTTCATTACACGTTGCTATGCTTTTACTCTGTTACCCTTTTATTATTATTATTATTATTATTATTATTAATTTCTTACATCAAAATGCTCCTTCCTCCTGATTATTCAAAGGCGTGGATGTTTCCCCTCTATGGTAGTGCAGCGGTTTGTCAGTGTGCCAGGTTTGGATGACCAGGGTCTCCTCTTGATTTCCCGGCAGGTGTTTCATGACCCTCACCACAGCCCTGCACCTGCACCGCGGCGGCTCACCCAAGGGACCCGCCGGCACAGGCAAAACCGAGTCCGTGAAAGACCTGGGCAAAGCACTGGGCATGTACGTCATTGTGGTCAACTGCTCCGAGGGGCTGGACTTCAAATCCATGGGCCGCATGTACTCCGGACTTGCACAGGTACTCACACACGCACACGCACACACACACGCATGCACACACACACACACAGTTACTAACAGACTGAGAGAGGCTTCAAATCCATGTATAAACTCCGGACTGCCACAGTTACACACACACACACAATTTAACTATGGACTGCTTCGTGGTTCGTTAATTCACCAATGTGGTTAATTCCTGGACAGGCGTGTATTGTGTTGTGTATGTATACAGTGCTTTACTGTACTAGGGGTCCTCCACTTATTCACTGTTTTCAATAAGAAGTTTTTTTTTTTATGTCCGATTGCAAATAAAAAAAAAAAAACAAGTGGAAAGGGCTGTACGAAACTTAATTAATAATAAAAATACAAATCTTTAAATATCACATAAAACTATAATTTTCTACATCAGTCTTAGAGTTTGTGTGAGAGTACAGTGGCATGGTTTTTATTTAAAAAAAAAATAATAATAAAATAAAGCCAACACAAGACAAGCAGAAAGTGTTGGGAGAGTGTGAGAAAGAAAGAAAATAACTCCCGAGAATGAAGTCTCTACAGTTGTTTAGAACGCGATCGGGTTTGTCGTGATCCTTTTTAGCCGATAACTGATAATTGATCATCTTTGTCTTACTCGCAGACTGGGGCGTGGGGCTGTTTCGACGAGTTTAACCGCATCAATATCGAGGTGCTGTCGGTCGTAGCCCAGCAGATCCTGTCCATCCTGTCGGCTCTCTCCGCCAACCTGGACCGCTTCATCTTTGAGGGGAGAGAGATCAGCCTGGTGTGGTCCTGCGGCATCTTCATCACCATGAACCCGGGTGAGCTCAGAGCAGCCGGAGCTGCAGGCAGTGATGTGTAGGAATGCTGAAACGTCACTGGAAACATTGAGCAAGACTGAGCAATGCTTCATTATAATTGGTTATGCTTTTACTACGAGAAACGTTTATTTAGGTGGTGTTTCTGCAGTTTTCCCCATAGGTATATTATGCTTTACCATACCTCGCTAGTCTTTACAATGCTTCCATCTGCTTAACCATGCTTTCACTGTGCTTTAGTACACTTTGCTGTGCTTTTACTATGGGGAACTTTAAGGGTACTAAAGCATTGAAGACACTGAGCAAGCCTGAGCAATGGAAATGTTTCTCAAATAATTTTCTTTTAGTTTTACTAGATATGAAAACGTTTTGACAAATTCTCAGTGCATAGCCAACCCTGTTGCTGTTCCCCGTGCCTCTAGGGTATGCGGGCAGGACGGAGCTGCCTGACAACCTGAAGTCCATGTTCAGACCCATCTCCATGGTGGTGCCAGACTCCACCCTCATCGCTGAGATCATTCTCTTCGGAGAGGGCTTCAACAACTGCAAGGTACATTCTAGAGCCGCGCTCGACGTGTTCTAGAGCCTCGCTCCACACGTTCTAAAGCCACACTCCTCAAAGCTGTTCGAGACCAGGATACTGCAGTACTCATGTGTTAGTAAGGGGTACTGAAGTCATTACACTTTATTACTCTGTGCTCTCAATTTCTGCTGTTGTGCCATTTGATGTATTTTAATGTCCTTTTATTGCACATTAGGGAATGAGTAGAATGTCAAAAGAGTGATATGTTACATGCTGTTAAATAAAATATATATAAATTATGTTTATATGGTTGAAAAAAAAATCCTAAAATTCTAGGTGATGCAAAACCTTTGGCCGCAGCTGTAGGCGTGTTCACACTGTTTCACTTTCACACTGTTTAAAATCCCAAGAAGCTGTGATTCTGAGTCGCGTGTGCTCCCGTCTCTCTTGTTCTGTTCATCCCCAGGTCCTGGCGAAGAAGGTGTTCACGCTGTACTCCCTGGCTGTGCAGCAGCTGTCCAAGCAGGATCACTACGACTTCGGGCTGCGGGCTCTGACCTCCCTGCTGCGATACGCCGGGAAGAAGCGGCGCGTCCGACCCGACGCCGCTGACGAGGAGGTGAGCCATTGCCATACAGCTCCTGTATAGGGAGTAGAGCATCTCCACTCTCCATTCTCCCATGCCCGCTCCTTCTCTTCCCTAGCCCCGCTGTGGTGGAACCAGCTACCGGAGAACTTCAGTAATCGGATAATCGGTCCATGTAGCACTAATGCACACGCACAAGGAAAACTTCATTAAACTGGCTCAGCTGGGATTCAAAAAGTAGACAAACACGTATCTTCCCCGTCTGTCATTTCCTACTCACGTTTCTCTTCCGTCAGTGGTCACATGTCTTTCCCTGCCTCTCCAGATCCTCCTGATGTCAATGAAGGACATGAACATTGCTAAGCTCACCTCAATGGACCTCCCCCTGTTTACAGCCATTGTTCAGGACCTCTTCCCAGGCGTGGACACCCCCATAATCGACTACGGAAAGGTAACCGTTCTTGAGCCTGTCCGACTGCTATTTTCAGCTTGCGTTTTGATTGGTGTACAGGATTATATGGGAAGTTTAGGGGTCCCTGATAAACGTTTACTGCAGTAAATTTGCTCGTTAGTTTTGCAGTTTTCCTGTGCTTTTCCCATTGTTGAACTTAAGAGAATTCAGCGATATTGGCGTTTCAACTGCAGCTATGGCCAAAGGTTTTGCATCACCTTATAAAATTAACAAAATTTGCTTCGTTAAAGTCGTATGAAACCTGCTGAATAATATTACATTACCGTATTGAGTTACATACCCCTTTGCAGTTTTCTTACTACTGGCCATAGCTATAGAGGTCTTTTGCATTGCCTTCAACGGCAATGCCCGACACTCTGTGGGCACCTGATCCCTGTGGGGGCTGCCTTTACATTAACAGCGTGCGCGCGTGCGCGGCTTTCTCTCCCCAGCTAAGAGAAACCATCGAGGCGGAGCTGAAGACCAGCGGGCTGCAGACGACCCCCTTCACCATGGCCAAAGTGATCCAGCTGTACGAGACGAAGAACTCGCGCCACTCCACCGTGATCGTGGGCAAGACGTGCAGCGGCAAGTCCGTGACGTGGAGGACCCTGCAGTCTGCCATGAACACTCTGTATAAAAAGGGAGAGCCGGGCTACTGCCTGGTCAGGGTGAGTCACAGCACAGAGACAACCAACACGCCTGAGCCCTAACCTTGAACCCTGAACCCTAACCCATGAACCCTGAACTGCCCCGAATACTGAATCCATTAATACGTTTACAGCTACGGCCAAGCGTTTTGCATCACCTAGAATTTTAGCATTAAGACATTAAAGATTTAGATTGTATTTATCCACTAGGATCACTCACACATTACACCAATACAAACACCCTAACATTAACATCGTTTACTGGTGTTGTGTAGCACAGACATGAAAGTTTCAAAGGGTTATAGATTCTGTACTTTCAGATAGTGTTATAGGCCATGGACGCATCACGTAATATACACTGTATTTTAATTTTAAATTATTATTATTTATTTTTTTAATAATGTACTGTATTTTACTTAGATTTTACAAAGTTATGCGTGGTTCCAAAGCTTCATTCCTGTTTTACCTCGTATGTTTGCAGCCAATCAGAACCTTTTCAAACCTGTTACCTGTTAAATCAACCTCATGACACACTGAATTTTCTCACTGCTCTTTCTTTTATTTCCTGAACCCCACCCCCCTTTTCTCTCATGCTGTTTCTCTGGTTTTCCCTTCTCCCCCTGTGACCCCTTTTGACCCTCAACCCCGCCGTTGGCAGGACTGCCCTCTGAACCCCAAGGCGCTGTCCCTTGGCGAGCTCTACGGAGAGTATGACCTCACGACCAATGAGTGGACAGACGGAGTCCTGTCCAGTCTTATGAGAACAGCCTGCGCAGGTACACAAACACAGACGCGCTCAGAGCCGCCAGTGTCTCCTACGAATCACGTGCACAAGTGTAGCAGACCTCCAAACTTGCCCACTAGAAATAAGATTCCTGAACAACCACCCTGGGTTATAAGCTAGGGCAGTCACGGTAAACAAAATGGTTTATTTCACAGCGTTTCACGGTCTAAAAAAATTTCGAGATATTTCATCATTAAACATAATATTTATTAAAGCAGAAATAAACAGCGTTGTCTCGTTCAAAATAATTTTCTCTAGATTAATTATTTTTATGTTTTTATTTATGTCCACCTTTTTTAAAAGACATTCTGTTTTCACCATCAGTGAGTTATCAAACAAAATAAAAACATAAATAAATGTAAAAATGCCAACAGACATGTGCAATGTCCCTTTCTGTACTGGACAGAGAGAGATCTTTAGCAGAAATTCTTCATGCAGCTGGTGTATTTTTTTCGTTGAAGACATTTTAAAGAAATCGTGCAGCTCTATGCAATGACCTCAATCAATTACAGGAATATAGCCATGGAAATAATCAATCAATATATACAATACCAATACAATACAATTCTAATCTTGTAGTGGGGTTCCTCCACATGCTAACACAGCAGCAAAACTGTTTTTTTTTTTTTTTCAGTCTTCTATTACACAGGTAAAATGATAATTCAGATAAACACATCCCTGCACTAATCTTTGCAACTCAGTATAATAAAATGCGATACAATGCTATACAGTATAGTACGAAACTATACAGTAAATTACTGTGAAATACAATACAATATGAAGGAAAGCAACTCCCCAGTAATGTTGTTGAAGCTGACACCCTGGGATCCTTCAAGAAGCTGCTTGATGAGATTCTGGGATCAATAAGCTACTAACAACCAAACGAGCAAGATGGGCTGAATGGGGCCTCCTCTCGTTTGTAAACCTTCATATGTTCTTATGCTCTTATGTTCTAAGTAAAGTTACCGACATGTAAAAGGGAACGAACCATGAGCAAACCCAGTGAGCAATGAGCAATGAACGTCTCAGAATCCCTCTTCCCCATGAAAATACGAATAAATCAATAAAGCACTGCAGAAGCCCCGTGTGCTTAACGTTAGCGCTTGTCAAGCAGTAGCAGTTCCATTTTATTGGATTCGAGAAGATGTCGCCGGATTTGAACAAATAAAACGATCATCTCTAATCTGTTTTCCCCATTTTTTTTCCCCCTAACCCTTCTCTCCTGCTCAGCTTTTCTGTAGATTTTTTTTTTTTTTTTCATTAGCATAACTGCTCTTGTCAACACCTACATATATTGGATTTCTGTTAAAATTTTAGAGAAGGGACAAGAAAGGCTAATGCAATAGCCAAGGGGGCTTTGACAAGAGCTTAACAGCAACAGTACTGAGTAGTTTTGTTTATTGATTTTATGTTTTCTTTAATTAATTTATTTTGTATTTCTGATCTAGTTGTGCAGAAAATTCTGGGTGCAAATCCTTTAAAAATTAAACAACCTGGAAGAAATATTTTGTAAAAAAAAAAAAAAAAAATGTAAAAACTGAAAAGAAAATACTTTTGTTGGCCCATTTTTTGCACATCTCGCTTAGCACAAAATCTTTGGTGTAAATTTGCCAATATTAGCTTGTTGTGTGTCTGTCAGTAAAAAAATAAAAATTATAAATTACCCACTTTTTTTTTTTTTTAAATGGAATCTTCCACATTCATTTTGATTTGATTCCACTATCCACTGGTATTTTTCATGAATTTAATCAAGCGCTTTTATATATCTGACCAGCAGGTGGAGTTGGTGTATGGTAAAAACAGAATATTTAACTACGAAAGACATTAGCAGTTTGGAAATACAGAACGGTGAAAAGTGCCAGCAATTTAATATTGGCAATTACAGTACAGCCTTTAGGGTAGCATGCAGAAACCCCACTCAAACCCCACTTTTTGTTTTGTTCAAATATCGCCGATGTCTGCAGGAGTTTCCCATTAACCCCAAAGCTCTGGGTCTTGGGGAGTTGTTTGGGGAGTTTGACCTTAACAGTAACGACTGGGCAGATGGTGTTCTCTCGTCTGTCATGCGCGACGTATGTTCAGGTACACAAAGCGTGTGCGCATGGATTGAAGTGCCTGTTTAAACAGCTCTGATCGCTGTTCATTGCATGTCAAATCACTGAACCTGAGGAATCCGCAAGGTGTGTTTTTGAATGTTCTGAAACGCCCCGTCGCGGATGCAGAGCGGCAGATGGGACAAGATTGTTGTAATTTCCACGTAGTGTGTATGTAACCAAACCAGTGGCACTTCCAAACAGTGTCGGCTGACTATCAGCAATAATTTTGTTGATAAAGTTGAGGGTGTATAATTATGTGTGTGTGTGTGTGTGTGCAAATCACTGACTGAAATCAAAAACATTATCAACAAAAATGATGGTTTTGAGATATAGGGGGTTTCCACTGTGGGGAAATTGACCATGTAATGAAGTTTATAAACTGCCCCCTGCCCACACATCATCCAATTGCATCCAAAAAAAATAAAAAAGAATGATGAAATTATGAAAGCTAAATTTGTTCATTGCTTGTGTGGGTTTTGTTGTCTGCTGCAAATGCAAGTTAGTTTGGGTTGAGTCTTAAGAATAAATAATCAATACTAGCTGTGCGTCTGTTTGAGTGTGAATGGATAGCCTGTCTGCCTGCCTGTCTGCCTGTCTGTCTGTCTGTCTGTCTGTCTATCTGCCTGCCTGTGTGTCTGCCTGTCTGTCTGTCTGCGTGCAGTCTGCGTGTACAGCGCTGTGCATTTCTCTCTTACCGCTTTGTGCTGTTCAGATGAGAAGCCGGATGAGAAGTGGATCATGTTCGACGGCCCGGTGGACACCCTGTGGATCGAGAGCATGAACTCTGTGATGGACGACAACAAAGTGCTCACCTTGATCAACGGGGAGAGGATCTCTATGCCAGAGCAGGTACGCAACAAGACTCCCAGAGCAAGAGGAGCCCTTGCAGGCGTTGCTTCCCAATTTCCATAGTAAAAGCATGGCAAAATATTCCCCAGTGAATTTGAACTTCAGCCGTTTTCCATATGGATAATGTAAAAGAGGCATAAGGAATGGCACAAACCTCCGTCCCATTCAAGCAAAGTAACTGCTTCTGTGATGTTTTAACCACATCCTTGTTATAACAAATGTGACGTCTAACACACGTGTTTATTTGATAAATTGATTATGTACTGATTAATAGTTTGAAAGAAAATGTCACTGTGAACTCCATAACATATGCAGGTGTACATAAATTCATTCATACATACATACATACATAGAGTACATACATTGCAGTTTTTCCAATTGCAGTTCTAAATTGTTTAATCAAACCAATTAAAACTGAAGTAGTTCATTGCCTCATTGCTCATCCTCAACTGTAATCACTCAATGACAGTTCTGCAGTAGTACCTGAACCTGTTTTGACGTTAATAACATGTTAATAGCAGTGCCGCAGTGTTAGTTACAGGGTCCGTGTTTGCCCTGCAGGTGTCTCTGCTGTTTGAGGTGGAGGACCTGTCAGAAGCCTCTCCAGCCACAGTGTCCCGGTGTGGGATGGTCTACACCGACTACAGCGACCTGGGCTGGAAGCCCTACGTGCAGTCCTGGATCGACAAGCGCAGAAAGGTACCAAACTGATGGACAGTTACCATGTTACTGGACGCTCAGCTGATGCACTATTCTTGCACTATTGCACTCAGCTAATGTCCTATTGCACTACTATGTCATTGTAGTTATAACGTGTTGTAATCCTAAATGGTTGCATCCTAGTTCATATTGTATTTTAGTAGGATTATTGCACTTACTGTAAACTATACCGTATTTAAATATGAATCTTGCATTGTAATCCTGTACTGCCTTATAACACCTGTAAGTCACCTTGGATAAAGGCCTCTGCCAAATAAACTAATAATAATAATAATAATAATAATAATAATAATAATAATTAAACTGCCCCAATAAACTGCAATGTAGTTCCCAGTTCGCGGTTCCCAGTTTTTGGACATTTAACAAAAGCTTATTGGTAATTGTCCAAAGCAAAACGTTATC
Organism: Acipenser ruthenus; assembly: GCF_902713425.1. Taxonomy (NCBI): domain Eukaryota; kingdom Metazoa; phylum Chordata; class Actinopteri; order Acipenseriformes; family Acipenseridae; genus Acipenser; species Acipenser ruthenus. The sequence continues at coordinate 243,147 of NC_081236.1, forward strand.
ATGTTTATTCCGGACATTTACCAGTAAATCTTGAGATCTGTCAATATCAGGGCTTTCACCATGACATAGACATGTTGGTCTGCTGAAGTCGAGTTTAGGATTCTGTGCCGTTGTTCAGGAGGAAGCGGAACCCCTTCAGCGGCTCTTTGATAAATTCATCCACAAGACCATGGAGTTCAAGAAGGCTAACTGCAGGGAGCTGGTCCCCATCGCTGAATTCAACGGGGTCGTGTCTCTGTGCAAACTGTATGAGGCGCTGGCCACTCTGGAGAATGGGGTGAGGAACGAAGACTGTCTCTCACATACCCCTTACCTTACCTCTCTGGGTCTGTTCAATTGACCCTGATAAAGGTTTACCACAGCAATTTAGCAGTTTCCCCTCTCCAACCTTTTTCCCATGTTTATACAGCTATGACCAAAAGTTTGGCATCACCTAGAATTATAGGACACTTAAAAAAAAAAAAAAAAAAAAAAAAAAAAAAAAAAAAACTATATGAACATCATTTTTATATTTTATTTAACATCATGTAATCAAAGAAACTACAGAATGATATCGCAAAAGTCATAATAGTAGTACAGTAGTATTTCATGTTAGATTTTTAAATGTCAGATGTTTCTGTCTTTGTCCAGTTTTCGTTTATAAGCATATGGAAAACTACAAAGCAGTGTATAATTAAATATCTTAACTTAACATTATTCAGCAGGTTTCATTTGACTTTATGAAGCAAAATTAGTTCATTCCAAAGGGGGATGGCCTTTTCTCGTTCCCAAACTTTTTTATATGTTCCTGTGTCCTTATGTGCAGGAAGCCATAGCATGAATCCAGGAGCTTAACAAATACCAAAAATCTACCATTTATACGTAAATATTTGAACTTCAGCCGTTTTCCATATGGATAATGTAAAAGAGGCATAAGGAATGGCACAAACCTCCGTCCCATTCAAGCAAAGTAACTGCTTCCGTGATGTTTTAACCACATCCTTGTTATAACAAATGTGACGTCTAACACACGTGTTTATTTGATAAATTGATTATGTACTGATTAATAGTTTGAGAGAAAATATCACTGTGAACTCCAAAACATATGCAGGTGTACATAAATTCATTCATACATACATACATACATACAGTACATACATTGCAGTTTTTCCAATTGCAGTTCTAAATTGTTTAATCAAACCAATTAAAACTCCATCCAGTCCCTGAAGTAGTTCATTGTCTCATTGCTCATCAGTATTTACGTATTTGTTAATATTTGTTCTCAGGTGAACCCGAGCGACTCTGAGAATTACAGCCGCATGGTGGAGCTGTGGTTCACCTTCAGTATGATCTGGTCAGTGTGCGCCGCTGTGGACGAGGACGGCCGCAAGAAGATAGACAACTTCCTCCGAGAGATGGAGGGCACCTTCCCCAACAAGGTGAGGATGAATCACGTCTCCGAGTCCTGCCCTTGTAACACGTCGTGATGAACAAATCTAAAGAGTTTAGCCAATCACTCTGTGATTCCTCGAACGCCCACTAAAGACATCGAGTAAAATCAAGTGATTTTCAGTCATTAAGATTATTGATAAGCAGCAATTTTGTCCTATTAGATCTTCACCCTTCACATTGAAAGGGACTGACAGACAGTGATCTTTATGTTGAGCTGGTCGATAACTATATTAACATCTTGCGTCTTTTAGTGACTTTCCTGTTTGTGTGTGTGCTTCTGTAACACCCAATTCACACTAGCTACATAAAACCTGATTTTGAATGTAGCACACCATGAATTGTTCCACGCCTATGCATCATGCAGGCTGTGTTCATAGGGTAATAAGGAGGCAGTGTGGTCCAGTGGTTAAAGTCCAGGGCTTGTAACCAGAAGGTCACCGGTTCAAATCCCACCTCACCCACTGACTGACTCACTGTGTGTGACCCTGAGCAAGTCACTTCACCTCCTTGTGCTCCGTCCTGCGGATTAAATGTTAAATCAATTTCCTATTGTCAGTGACTCTGCATATAATGCGCAGTTCACAGCCTGCCTCTGTAAAACCCTTTTGTGATGGTGGTCCACTATGAAAGGTGCTATAATTTTGTTTTCCACCCCCAAGGACACTATCTATGAGTATTATGTGGACGCCAAGAACAAGACCTGGGCCCCGTTTGAGGATAAACTTCCCAAGGGGTGGAGGTACCCTCAAAAGTACGTGAGGATTATCTGTTTCCTTATGAAAGGCTGAAGGCTTTTTTTCCCCCACATTTCTGTTCTGCCTAGTATGCAGTTATGGCCAAAAGTTTTGCATCACCTAGAATTTTAGGGTTGAGGCATCATCAAAGAATTCTAACGGAATAGTAGTACAGTAATATTTCATGTTAGATTTTGAAATGTCACATTTAAAAAAAAAAAAAAAAATGTATATGGAAAACTATATGTTAACGTAACATTATTCAGTAGGTTTCGTTCGACTTTTTGAAGCAAAATGAGTTAATTCTGTATAGAGGGTGATGCAAAACGTTTGACCAGAGCCGTAGCAATACAATGAAGAGTTTGGTTTCACGCTGCATTCGAGGGATAATAACGTAGTGGAGTTCAAATCAAGGATTGTTTGTTGTTTAAAGTTGTTTAAAGAACGCTTTTTTCTGTCTGTTTTAATGGATGAAATAACATTTGATTTTAATGAGACTGTTTCAGACTGACTTCTTTCCCAGTCCCATGCATACAAACCTTTATTAATCCATCAAAAACACAAGCAAAAAAAAACCCTGGGTGTTTTTTACACCCTTGCACAGTGCAGAGGTTTGTGTGTTGCTGTCGTTTGAACCATGTGTTCGGTTTTTGGTTTCCACAGCGCCCCGTTCTATAAGATCATGGTTCCCACAGTGGATACGGTGCGCTATAATTTCCTGGTGAGCTCGTTGGTGTCCAACCAGTGTCCGGTGTTACTGGTGGGTCCGGTTGGGACTGGGAAGACCTCGGTGGCCCAGAATGCCCTGCAGTCCCTCGATTCGTCTAAGTGGTCAGTGCTGACCGTTAACATGTCCGCCCAGGTAAGGATAACTCCAAAAACATATCATAGAAGACCTCTGAAGATAAGTCTTCTTCGCTAAGCTAAGTCAGAGATTCAATCCATACACATGGTGTCCTATAAATTAGGCATCCACCTCTGTATAGAATGAACTCATTTTGCTTCATGAAGTCGAATGAAACCTGCTGAATAAGGTTACGTTAACAAATTGAGCTACACACCGCTTTGTAGTTTTCCACATACTTATAATATATAATATATACATTTAAATTATGTCTCAATCCTAAAATTCTAGGTGATGCAAAACTTTTGGCCACAGCTGTAGTTCATATACCAATAAGGATGATCTCTGTTAAATCATGCAGTCACACCCTTTTCACTAGACTACACCTGAAAGTGATCTATATATATATATATATATATATTTTCCCTAGACCACCTCGAACAACGTCCAGGACATCATTGAGAGCCGCGTTGAGAAAAGGACCAAGGGTGTGTACGTCCCTGTGGGTGGGAAGAAGCTGATCACCTTCATGGACGATCTCAACATGCCTGCCAAAGACTCGTTTGGCTCCCAGCCCCCCCTGGAGCTGGTGCGCCTCTGGATCGACTACGGCTTCTGGTATGACCGGCAGAAACAGACCGTCAAGTACGTCAAGGTGAGCAAAGAGCGACGGGGCTTTCACGACAGCGCAGTGATTCTACAGGAGCTCTGTGTTATTATCCTGGATCACTGGTGGGAGTCTTATTCTGTGGATTAGCCAAGTTCAATGCTTTATTAGGCTTCCGGAACGGCGTGCAATACGAAAAATGCATTTTGTGCGTGTAATTACTAATTTGGGAGACGACAGAGTGTGCAGTCTTCTCTTCATTCCTCTGGTCTAACAAAGGATTTATAAACAAGCCTTTTTATAACTAACCTATTAGTGGTCAGGGGCTCTGGACTCTTGACCGGAGGGTCGTGGGTTCAGTCCCAGGTGGGGGGACACTGCTGCTGTACCCTTGAGCAAGGTACTTTACCTAGATTGCTCCAGTAAAAAGAAAACCCCAACTGTATAAATGGGTAATTGTATGTAAAATTGTATGTAAAAAAATAACAAAACATTATCTGTATAATGTGAAATAATGTGAGATCTTGTAACAATTGTAAGTCGCCCTGGATAAGGGCGTCTGCTAAGAAGTAAATAATAAGTCTATTCTCCAGGACCTTTCCTCTCTTTCTAATTTTCTAAGATAAACAGACTCGCAATCCATGCATTCGACACAGGCGCACCTTGCTAATAAAATATATTGCTCCAAAAGATTACAACGCAGAGACAGTGGTACGGTAGATTGCAAAAAACCCAGACACTATTCGAATAAAGAATGTGTCTCCTTATCAGTAACTTTCCACAAGCTGGCCTTTACATTGAGTTCATGAAAATACACAGACAAAGCGCAGCGGCATGTAAAACTGAAAAAGAATTCAAAAACAACACCGCATCTTGCAACAGTTTGTAATTAATTGTCAAACGACACTTTGTCGATTCATTTTCCCCGATATGCAAGGACCTTCTAAACTGCTTGGCAAGACGGCCTCAAATTTAACAGCAAACAGCAACGTAGTCGAGAGGGAATTTTCCTAGCGCTTTGATGACGGTTTTTGAATTTGTTGTTGTTTTGACAGGGCATGTTTCTGATGGCCGCTATGGGTCCCCCTGGTGGCGGGAGGACTCACATATCAGGACGCCTGCAAAGTCGATTCAACCTCATCAACATGACTTTCCCCACGGTAAGAAGGAAGAGGAGCCAGGGATGTGTTTTGTGGGTAAAGAAACAGTGTGGCGATAGGGGTTTTGATTAAATGACTTAAACTTGAATTGACCTTTTCATTTTAACCACAGCTTGTGCACAGCTGTGGCCAAACGTTTTGCATCGCCCTATAGAATTAACTAGTTTTGCTTCACAAAGTCGAATGAAAACCTGCTGAATAATGTTACGTTAACATATTGAATTACACACCGCTTTGTAGTTTTCCATATACTTATGAAAAATTGACAAAAAAAAAAAATTACATTTTCAAAATCTAGCATGAAACACTGTACTAGTGTTATGGCTTCCGGTAAACTTTTGCAATTTCATTTTGTAGTTTCTTTGATTACATGATGTTAAATAAAAGAGCTAAATTATGATCATATAGTTGTTTTTTGGGGGGTTTCTAAAATTCTAGGTGATGCAAAACTTTTGGCCAGAGCTGTATGTATATATCGACTGATACTTGTTTATCATACACTAGCAGATTAACCGATAATTAGTTTGTGAACTGTTAATATTTTTTATAAAAAAGAAACACTAAACTGTCTCTGTGTCTGAGTCCACCTCTCTCTTTGCCTCACTGCAGGAGTCCCAGATCAAGCGTATTTACGGCGCCATGATCAACCAAAAGCTGCAGGAGTTTGAGGAGGAGGTGAAGCCCATTGGAAACGTGGTCACTCAAGCCACGCTGGAGATCTACAACGCCATTGTGCAGAAGTTCCTGCCCACCCCAGCCAAAATACACTACCTGTTCAACCTGAGGGACATCTCCAAGGTAACAGAGCAACCAGCAAGGGCTGTTCATAGTTCAGTATAGAGCTTAATACAGCAGCAACGAGAGCTGTTCATAGTTCAGTATAGAGATTAATACAGCAGCAACGAGAGCTGTTCATAGTTCAGTATAGAGCATAATACAGCAGCAACGAGGGTATTACAGAAGCCGTAATAGTAGTACAGCAGTATTTCATGTTTGATTTCGAAATGTCACATTTTTCCATTTTTGTCAGTACAAAGCGGTATGTAATTCAATATGTTAACGTAACATTATTGCTGTGTCCCTCAGGTGTTCCAGGGCATGCTGCGGGCTCACAGAGACTTCCACGATACCAAACACAGCATCACACGGCTCTGGATACATGAGTGCTTCAGGTAAACCTGGAAAATAATCAGGCATTGTACTGACATGAGCTACTGCCTTTACAGGAGCTGTGCGGCCGTAGCGCTCGCTTTCCATTTAATACTTCTCTTGCGTACTTTGTTGTAAGGCAGAACGCATATAGCAGTACCCGCCAGCTGCAGTAAACTAAACTCAGCTGGGCACACTTGATTGTTTCAATTTAAAAAAATACAAAGCACAATCTGACCTGATAACATTTTACTCCCCATGCTTTTTTCCCCCCATGGTTATGCTGTGCACTGCCACAGTTTACAACGGTTTGCCACGGTAAAGCATATTAACAAAAAAAGACCATGTTTACCATGCTTACCTATGGTTTATTAAACTTTGCTGTGTTTTTACTAAACGTTTCGAAGGGTAGATTAGTTGAAACGATTAGTAAATGGATAAAGTAGTAGTAAACCTAATGCTAAGTCATGTCCCCATTGGAACCTATTTGCATCAACTACACTTATAATATCAATCAATCAATCAATATTTATTTTATATAGCGCCTTTCGTAGTGGACCACCATCACAAAGCGCTTTACAAGATAGTGAGGATCAATGCATAATACATTAAATACAGTGAAATACAGCCTGGCCCAGTCCATTAAATACAAACAGTACAAAACAATGCAAATACATTAAATACAGGCATAATACAATTAAATACAAGGCTAGGATGTGAATTCTAGACATTGTGGATGCGTGTGTCATACAGAATCATACGAATAAGATGGAGTGAAAATCCTGAAATAGCAATTTAGACAGCAGCTAATAACAGATATCAGGCTTAAAGAGAATTGAAAGCAAGAGAGAACAAGCAGGTCTTGAGAGTTGATTTGAAGCGAGCGGCTATCGCTGAGAGTGTAGCTCTCACACCCAAAATATCAGTGACAAAGCATTCAAAACGTTTCAACCACTACAGGTTCTATATAAACAGATTAAATGCGTTAATCTCAGGGTATCTCTTGCACTCGCTTGTTTTCTTTTGCACAAAGAGTGCGCTTGAGAAAACACACCCTCATCTTGATCAGAGGCAGCCACCTAACACTTAGAAACATTCAACAGACACACGCTCACGTTTCAACTGGACTGCAGTACCTTGTTGAAAAAAAAAATTTAAAAAATTGAGCGAGTCGGAAAGGTGACACTGACATGGTTTCGTTCCGCTTGTATCATGCCAGGGTGTTTTCAGATCGCCTGATTGACCAGAGCGACATGGACACCTTCACTGGGATGATGGCAGAGAAACTGGGCTTGCTCTTCAGCCAGACCTACCACAACATCTGCCCCAACAAACAGCCTCCCATTTTCGGTAAACCTCACCTTAAAAAGTGCGCCCAGCACTGAAGTGATTTATATTTTCTTTACTAAGATTCAGCTGTATCTGTAATCATATATTACAGTACAGCGCGTGATATCATTTCTCCCTGGCAAATGGAAGTTGAGTAGAGACTTTTAAGGAATGTTTAGTTAAGCACATTTTTTTTTTTTTTTTTTTTTTTTAACGCCCGTTTTGATTGATTGAATCATTTTCTCAACTGTTTTAGAGAAGGTTAGAGAACTGTTGCATTCTAACAGAATATTTATAGAAACGCATGAAATAAAACAGTCCTTTAAAGTGAAAAGTGCCCTTTAAGTGGTCAATTTGTGACATACCTTTCCCATGCTTGTATTATGCATTTACCATGTTTTAACACTACATGGTTTACCAGGAGGTAAGAAAATGGGTTTGACAATCTCTCCCACCCTCTCGCTCCCTCTCTATCTCCCTCTCCCTCTCCCTCTCTCACTCTCTGCCTCTCCCTCCCTCTCCCTCTCTCTCCCTCTCTCTGTGTCTCTCTCTCCCTCTGTCACTCTCTCCCCCCTCTCTCTCTCTCTCTCTTCCTCCCTCCTTCTCCCTCTCCCGCTCTCTCTCCCTCTCCCTCTATATCTCTCTCCCTCTCTCTCCCCCTCTCTCACTCTCTCTCTCTGTCTCTCTCCCCCCCCTCTCTCTTTTCTCTCTCTGTCACTCTCTCTCTCTTCCCCCCCCCTCTCTCTCTCTCTCTCTGTCTCTCTCTCTCTCTCTCTCTCTCTCTTTTCCAGGTGATTTTATCCGGGAGCCGCGGGTGTACGAGGACCTGGTGGACTTCAAAGCTCTGAAGCAGTTCATGGAGACCCAGCTGGGAGATTACAACATCACCCCTGGGGTGGTGCCCATGAGCCTCGTGCTCTTCAGAGACGCCATTGAGCACAGTCAGTATCAACAACTAATCCATTGATCAATTACTGATTGCCGTGGCTTTTATTTCCCGAGCCTCAATAACACCTCCATAGATGGATCACCCCTGGTGTCCCTACTCAGAACCTCACATAGCTAGCTACGCAGTAACACGTGCATTGCTAGACCAAAGCTCTTCTGCTTGTGTTGGTGTTGTATTGAGAAATGGAAGACGCTGCTGAAAATGCCTGCTTACATTTTCACAGTCTCCTCAATGTGATATATTATATCACTATGCATAATAATTAATACACACACGGGATGTTTGCCATTGCATTTTGTGAAAAGTCTACATGTTTCTTTGTTTTTTTTACTAAAGTTTCCTCAGTGCATACTATGTATAATAACAGGTAGTGGTGTGCTGACACCATTGATTGGGACTCAAGGTTGTAAAGGTGAAGGAACGGCAGCTTTTCTGGTTTCAAAGCCAACACATTAATTAATGGATGTATTTAATACCTGCTGATAAATACTTCTCAAAGGCAATTCGGACTATCAACACACCCCTGCCTGTTATACAAAGTGTGAGGAAACTTGAGTATATATAGAAACACAGATAATAGACCTTGCAATTTGCATTCCGCTTTATGAGAATTGGCAACAGTGTGGAGTAGTGGTTAGGGCTCTGGACTCTTGACCGGAGGGTCGTGGGTTCAATCCCCAGTGGGGGACACTGCTGCTGTACCCTTGAGCAAGGTACTTTACCTAGATTGCTCCAGTTAAAACCTAACTGTATAAATGGGTAATTGTATCTAAAAATAATATGTAAAAAATAATGTAATTGTATGTAAAAATAATGTGATATCTTATAACAATTGTAAGTCGCCCTGGATAAGGGTGTCTGCTAAGAAACAAATAAATAATAATATATAGTGTAATGGCATCATGGGGCAAATGGTTACTGTATAAATATGTTCTAACCGTGTGCAATTCCGTGGACTTCGAGTGTGTTTTGAGCCGTGCTGTCTGCGTGTTTTTGCAGTTGCCCGCGTGGTGCGTGTGGTCAGCCAGCCCCGGGGGAACATGCTCCTGATTGGGATCGGAGGCTCAGGCAGGCAGAGCCTCTCCCGCCTCTCCTCCTTCATCTGCGAATACGACGTCTTCCAGATCGAGGTCACCAAGATCTACCGCAGGCAGGAGTTCAGAGAAGGTCAGCGCTGGCTCTCCCCGGTCACATGCTGGCTCTCCCCGCTCACTCGCTGGCTGTGCATTCTCTGCAGACACTGCTGATGTGGCGTGCTGATAGGCTTATAGGAGACAGTGTACAGCTAGGGCCAAAGGTTTTGCATCACCCTGTGGGATTAACTAATTTTGCTTCATAAAATCAAATACAGTCTGCTGAATAATGTTTAGTTTTTTCCATAGACTTCATGAAAAAATGTACAAAAACTTTTGGCCATATTTGTAGCGGTACGCCTCTGATAACAGGAAAGTTCTTACAGCGAAAAAAATGTAAGGAAAGAGGACAGTAATAAAATGAATAAAATTTAGCAGTTGCTACAACTGTATATCATACTAACGTAGGTGTGTATCAAGTACCTGCATGGCCAGTTTCACAGACCCCGATTTAGCAATATTCTACTACTGAGATAAGGCAGTTCAAGATTCCTGCAACTAATACATACAACACTTTAATCAGGACCTCCGCGCAGTTTAAGCGAAGCAGAGTGGCACAATGTGTGTTAGGAGGAGGAGATGAAAGAAAGCAGCAGCAGTTGATGATGATGCAGTGTTCACCCCCCTAGTCTCTGTAAGCCGCTTTGGATAAAAGTGTCTGTTTAAACGACTGATTAATAATACTGTCCCGGCGTTTCAGACATCAAGAAGCTGTACCGTCAGACTGGAGTTGACAACAAGCCCACAGTGTTTCTGTTTCCGGACACTCAGATCGTGGAGGAGTCCTTCTTAGAGGACATCAACAACATCCTGAGCTCTGGGGAGGTGCCCAATCTCTACAAGGCAGACGAGTTTGAGGAAGTACGAGACTTCATCTGCCTGCCTGAAAATCGCAAAGGAATCTGTCTGCAGCACTGGCCAAAAGTTTTGCATCCCCCTATAGAATTAACACATTTAACAAAGGCGAATGAAACCCGCTGAATAATGTTAACATATTGAATTGCATACCGCCGCTTTGTAGTTTTTCCCCCATATACTTAACGACAAAACTGACAGAGTGAAAAATGTGCCATTGTTTGAAATCTAGCATGAAATACTACTGTACTACTATTATGGCTTCCAGTAGACTTTTTTTTTGCGATATCATTTTGTAGTTTCTTTGATTTACATGATGTTAAATAAAATATCTAAATCATATATACTACAATTCTAGGTGATGCAAAACTTTCAGCCATAGCTGTAGCGTCAAATAAGTGTTTGCTATAACATGTGTTTCTTTTGAAACTACCCATTGTAGATCTGTACACTTAATGGAAATTGGTTTGTAGCTATCTGTTTAGCTACGAGCAGTTCAGCAATGGGGGTTGCCTGTGTTGTTTATGGACCTCAGTGTCGTGCATCCTAACTCCTCTGTGTCTCTGCAGATTCAGAGTGCCTTGGCGGAAGCAGCTAAAGCAGAAAGCCTTCCGGAGACTCCAGACAGTATCTTCAGTTACCTGATCGAGAGAGTGAGGAGCAACCTGCACATTGTCCTGTGCATGAGCCCCGTGGGGGACCCGTTCCGGTGAGAGGAGGAGTTCAGCTTCCGTGCAGCCAAACAGTCTACAGCTGCGGCCAAAAGAGGCTTGAGACATAATAAAAATACAAAAAAAACACTATATAAATATAATTTCGATCTTTCATTTAACTCATGTAATTGAAGGAACTACTAAATGATATCGCAAAAGTCTACCGGGAGCCATAATAGTAGTACAGTAGTATTTCATGTTAGATTTCGAAATGTCACATATTTTTCATTTTTCGTCGGTATTTTTTGTTAAGTGTGAGGAAAACTACAAAGCAGTGTGTAATTCAATATGGTAAGGTAACGTTATTCAGCAGGTTCTGTTCGACTTTATGAAGCAAAATTTGTTAATTCTCTAGGGTGATGCATAACTTTTGGCCACAGCTGTAGACTTGCTGAGTGGATTTCTACTAGTCGTTACTAATCTTAAAATATTGTTTTTTGAAAACAGGTACAAAAATAAGATAGCCAGCTTGCTTGCTTGGTTGGTTGCTAGCAGCCTATTCAATATGCAAAATTAGTCTGTTCTATAGGGCGATGCAAAACTGTGATGTACCATTGTACTGCAGTTCATCTACCTGTTCATGTTACTCCTAAAGGAACCGCCTTCGTCAGTACCCAGCACTCGTGAACTGCACCACCATCGACTGGTTCTGTGAGTGGCCCAAAGATGCCCTGCTGGAAGTGGCAGAGAAGTACCTGGAAGGAATGGCCCTGGGGGCAATCGAAGGGGTAAGGCAAGAACCAAACCTGCCTGCGCAATGCGATGGGGGAAACCTAAAAGAAACGAAGGCAATTAAACAAAAGTTTCGTCTGGTGAATCGCAGTAGCCAAAATGTTTGTCTGCTTGACTTAGTTTCTTTTAAATAGACAGCATTTTGTGTAGTTTTACCATGCTTTTCTCATGGTTGTACTATGCATTTACCATAGTTTACCCATGTTTGCCATGTTTATTAATACACTTTGCCATTTTTTTTACAATGCTTCCCTATGCTTTATCATACCTCTCTGTGCTTTACAATGCTTCCCTATGCTTTATCATACCTCTCTGTGCTTTACAATGCTTCCCTATGCTTTACCACACCTCTCTGTGCTTTACAATGCTTCCCTATGCTTTACCAGACCTCTCTGTGCTTTACAATGCTTCCCTATGCTTTACCAGACCTCTCTGTGCTTTACAATGCTTCCCTATGCTTTACCACACCTCTCTGTGCTTTACAATGCTTCCCTATGCTTTACCAGACCTCTCTGTGCTTTACAATGCTTCCCTATGCTTTACCACACCTCTCTGTGCTTTACAATGCTTCCCTATGCTTTACCAGACCTCTCTGTGCTTTACAATGCTTCCCTATGCTTTACCACACCTCTCTGTGCTTTACAATGCTTCCCTATGCTTTACCACACCTCTCTGCTTTACAATGCTTCCCTATGCTTTACCACACCTCTCTGTGCTTTACAATGCTTCCCTATGCTTTACCAGACCTCTCTGTGCTTTACAATGCTTCCCTATGCTTTACCAGACCTCTCTGTGCTTTACAATGCTTCCCTATGCTTTACCATACCTCTCTGTGCTTTACAATGCTTCCCTATGCTTTACCAGACCTCTCTGTGCTTTACAATGCTTCCCTATGCTCTTCCATGCTGTCACTGTGCTTTACTACACTTTGCTGTACTTTTACTGTGGCACACTTTCGCAAGGATTAAGATGCCTTGAATTATATGCTCTGTTTGGTTGTATTTTTGGAGTAAACAAGAATCAAATAAAATGGGCAGAGCTGCAGGAATCGATTACTCAATAGTTGTGATGGAGCTCTCCACAGTCGATGAAGAAACAGCTGCTCGGGTTTGTGAGGGTCGCTGCTTATCTTAACGTATTCTATAAAGTCTCCTGCATTTTACCACGTGTGGCTCTGTGTTCCTTTCCTCTTACTATTTTAAACAAACTGCACGTGTGTGGCCTATTAAAGTCATCAATTCAATTAGACAATCACCAGTGTGCCTATTTTGATAATTTTTATAGTGCTTTCACTGTGCTTCAATTTTGATGTGATTTTACTTGTATAAGGGATGATGGAGTGTTGTGAAGTTACAGAAGCATCATTTTGGTAATGGTTCCTGTGGCCGTGTTCCAAACAGACCTGAGATTTTCCAAGAACGTTTTCATTACAGGGTGCACAGTTTCAATACTGCGTGACAAACCTGGAAAGCAATCGCAGTTTGTGTAAAGTTACATTTCTTTTGGTTTTCCAGATAAACAGCAAAGTGTCTCAGGTCTTTGTCACCGTTCACCAGTCTGTGGCTGAGTATTCCCAGAAAATGAAGCTGGAACTGCGAAGGCACAACTACGTCACGCCAACCAACTACCTGGAGCTGGTGTCTGGCTATAAAAAGTGTGTGCTGCCGAGGGTCACATAATCAGTACAGATGTTTTAAACAGGGTTTTTTAACTGCATACAGCTGGTTTATTTGCCCTTTTCCAATATTACCGGTGGAATTTATTTAATAGCTAATTTGGTAATTCTTCCTGAAATTATAGTAACTGATTCACTTGTGTTAATTGATTAATTGAATCTTCCTAACTGTAATAAAGTACTGGTTATCCTTACCTTGAGGTTGCATATGTTGCTGCTGTATGACCAGTTGTTTTTATATTTTTATGTTTTGCTGTTTTGCTCCAGTGCAAAATTCACACCACTTTTTCCTGCTTAGTCAAAGTGTTACTGGTTGTTAATGTCCTTTAAGAATTACTTATTGTCCACTAGCCTGTGTACTTGTGGTAAAGGTAAAAGTAATTGTAGTTAGATCGAGTTGATTTCAGGCTTTTAATATGTATTACTGTTTTTTATCTTGTCCAGCCACAAGGTATCTTTTTGCATTTTTCAGTTTTCTAACTCCTTTTAGTCAAAAGATATTCTGTTTATTCAACTGTGGGGTTTTTGAAGAAGAGAAAGGCTTTGCAGATTGATAATTTTTTTTTTTTTTTTTTTTAATCAAAAAACATTGGATTCTCACCCAGGTGTCTTTATTAAACCTGTCCCACACTGACCCTGCTTTCTCCTCCTTACCCCCTCGCCCCCAGACTGCTGGGGGAGAAGCGCAAGGAAGTGGGAAACCAGGTGAACAAGCTGCAGAACGGCCTGTTCAAGATCGACGAGACCCGGACCAAGGTGCAGGCCATGTCCCTGGAGCTGGAGGAGGCCAAGAAGAAAGTGGCGGAGTTTCAGAAGCAGTGCGAGGAGTACCTGGTCATCATCGTGCAGCAGAAACGAGAGGCCGACGAGCAGCAGAAGGTGAGAGAGAGAGAGAGAGAGAAGGGAGGAGGGGGGGAGAGAGAGGAGAGGCTGAGAGGGAGAGGTGGCACAGTTTCAGAGATAGGGGGTATGTGGTCGTAAACGAGAAAAAATGAGAGACACAGGCAACAGAAGAGGGGGAAAGAGAGAGAGAGAGAGAGAGAGAGAAAAGAGACAGGAGAAGAAGGGGAGACAGAGGGGAGAATGGGAGAGTGGCAGCCCTCATAAAAGTTTACCACTACATTTTTGCATGGTCGGGCAGAGTTTCAGCGATAGAGGGAGGAGTAACTGGCCATTACTTCAGAGAGGGAGGGAGAGGAGGCAGAGGAGAGAGAAGTGGAGAGAGGTAGCAGAGTTACTTTGGGGTTTGTTCATTGATCGATGAACCCCCTGTGTCCCCCTCAGACTGTGACAGCACACAGTGAGAAGATCGGCGCCGAGGAGATCAAGTGCAAAGCGATGGCGGAGAACGCACAGAGGGACCTGGATGAGGCCCTGCCAGCGCTAGAGGAGGCCATGAAGGTACGGCTATCATATCGAGCACGGCACCCTCATGCAGTGATTGTGGTGCACAGCTATGGCCATGCCGATTTACAATGCAATGGTAAAACCTATGTATCCCCCACTTTAATCCTCCCATTGGATTTTGTTTTCCAGTGTATACAGCTACTGCGAAACGTTTTGCATTACCTAGAATTTTAGGATTGAGACAGAATAAAAAAAAAAAAAAAAAAAAAAAAAAAAAACTATATGAACATAATTTATATATTTTTATTTAACATCATGTAATCAGAGAAACTACAAAAAATTATATTGCAGTAAAGTCTACCGGAAGCCATAATTGTAGTACAGTAGTATTTCATGTTTTTCATTAGGTATATGGAAAACTACAATATGTTAAGGTAACATTATTCAGCAGGTTCCATTCGACCTTACGAAGCAAAATTTGTCTAGGGCGATACAAGCTGGCCATAGCTGTAGGCTTGCTGAGTGGATTTCTACTAATCATTACTAATCTTAAAATATAAAAATAAGATAGCCAGCTTGCTTGCTTGCTTGCTTGCTAGCAGCCTGCTAAGTGCTAGCTTTGTGAAACTGGCATTGCCTAATTAAAGTGGCGACGGCTTGCTGTCTCTTGCTAGGCTCTCGAGTCCCTGAACAAGAAGGACATGACGGAGATCAAGTCGTACGGCCGTCCCCCCGTCCTGGTGGAGACGGTGATGCAGGCTGTGATGATTCTCCGAGGGAACGAGCCGACCTGGGCAGAGGCCAAGAGGCAGTTGGGTGAGCCATTCTAGAAACTAGAGACCCTCCTGCCATGTCCTGCAACTGTTTTTAACAAATCAGAGCTACTAACATGCTGACCAAACCAGAAATGTAATTTTTTTATAATAAGTTATCATTATGTCGTTTGCTTCGTGCAGTTCTTCCAGCAGTTTTACGTGACTGTATTTAAGATGATATCAGAGCTGTTTCTCTCTCCTATTCTTTAAGATCTTTGAATACTGTCTCTCCTGGTGTTTAACTCCTACCATCCGAGTATTTAAAAATTATTATATTTAACAGGGGGTGTTTGAAAAAGGAATATGGGTTCTTGAACATGTTGAGAGTCAAACCTTCCCTGGGTTTTCGTGCTGTGGTTAAAGAAAAGGGCTTGATACCAGGAGGTTCCCGGTTCAAATCCCGGCTCAGCCACTGACTCACTGTCTGTGACCCTGAACTACTTAACCTCTTTGTGCTCCGTCCTTCGGATGAGACGTAAAACAAACGAGGTCCTATTGGAAGTGACTCTGCAGCAGCAGTTGTTGATGATACATAGTTCACCCCCTGGTCTCTGTAAGTCGCTTTGGATAAAAGCGTCTGCTAAATGACTGATTTTAATGATTGGGTTTCTCGCAGGTGAGTCGAACTTCATCAAGCAGCTGGTGCACTTTGACAAGGATAACATCTCTGACCGTGTGCTGAAGAAGATCGGGCAGTACTGCACCCAGCCCGACTTCCAGCCTGAGATCATCGGCCGTGTCTCATCAGCAGCCAAGTCCCTATGTATGTGGGTCCGAGCCATGGAGGTGAGTGACGCGGCCCCCAAGCCCGAACCCTAACCCTAACCTTAACCCTAGCTCCAACCCTAACCCTAACTCTAACCCTGACCCAAACACCCAGGCATGCACAGAATATCTTTAGTTAGCAAACCAGAAAGTATTCATTAATAGCGGATCCGAGTGATCAGTGCAGTTCTAAATAGTCTAGATGTTAGTTAACTAATTGCTTTTATTATTATTATTATTATTATTATTATCATTATCACTATTTGTAATTGTCTTGCAGGTGTACGGGCGTATTTACCGAGTGGTGGAGCCCAAGCGGGCCCGTCTCAACGGAGCAATGCAGCAGCTGGCTGAGAAGCAGAGGGATCTGGCCGAAGCACAGGCGAAACTCAGAGAGGTCGGTACCAAGCCTTTCCTCATTACACACTATCAGGGGAACAACACCCTAACCCCAGAGTATTATTATTATTATTATTATTATTATTATTATTATTATTATTATTATTATTATTATTTAGTCATTTACCAGATGCTTTTATCTAAAGCGACTTAGAGACTAGGGGGTGAACTATGCATCATCATCAACTGCTGCTGAAGAGTCACTTCCAATAGGACCTCGGTTTAACGTCTCATCCGAAAGGACGGAGCACTGCCTGGTATTGATATGTGTTGGTTTGTGCCTCTGTAATCCTGTTGGTACGTCAGAATATGAAAATGTTAATAACGGGACACCGTCCTTTTATAAAGTGTTATTATTATTATTATTATTATTATTATTATTATTATTATTATTATTTATTTATTTATTTTTTAGCAGACGTCCTTATCACATTATTTTTACATACAATTACATTATTATTTTTTATACATTATTTTATTTATTTATTTATTTTTACATAGAATTACCCATTTATAGAGTTGGGTTTTTACTGGAGCAATCTAGGTAAAGTACCTTGCTCAAGGGTACAACAGCAGTGTCCCCCACCTGGGATTGAACCCACGACCCTCCGGTCAGGAGTCCAGAGCCCTAACCACTACTCCACACTGCTGCCTGTGTTACTGGGGTTGTCCTTGTTAAACGGGTAGCACAGTGTAGTGAAGCATTATACAAGCTTAGTGAAATGAGTTAATTCCATAGGCCATAGCTTAAGCATTACAGTACAGATTTACTGTGTAACCGAGGAAGAGGTAAGAGTCTGTCTCATAAGTAAGCCTAGTGTTTTATCAGTATTGCTTGTGACCGATGCAAGCGCTTTCTTGTGTGTGTGTGTGTGTGTGTCTCAGGTGGGAGAGAAGCTGGAATTACTGAAGAAGCATTACGATGAGAAACTGACTCAGAAAGAGGAGCTGCGCTTGAAGTCCGAGGACATGGAGATGAAACTGGACCGGGCCGCCAAGCTGGTCTCAGGGCTGGCCGGGGAGAAGATCCGCTGGGAGGAGACTGTCAAGGTATTATTTTATTATTATTATTATTATTATTATTTATTTATTTGGCAGACGCCTTTGTCCAAGGCGACTTACAGGTGTTACAATGTAAGATTAATATTTAAATACAGTGTGGTTTACAATAAGTGCAACAATACTACTAGAATACAGTGTGAACTAGGATGCAGCAAGTTAGGATTACAGCAAGTGGAATGAGGAGCAGCTTTGCCGCCCCTGACGCGCTTCAGCCAGTGCGTGTTCGTGATTTATTTAATGTTTATTTATTTTTTTGCAGGGGTTGGAAGAAGACATGGGGTACTTGGTGGGAGACTGTCTGTTGGCTGCAGCCTTCCTCTCTTACATGGGTCCGTTCCTGTCAAACTACCGAGACGAAATCGTCTCGAAAATCTGGAGACAGGTCTGTATCGCTCGAGTATCAATCCAGCCCCCGTTTCCAAACCCCGTTCTCCGACCATTTAAACTGCACGGCAGTCACCTGCTGCTAAATTGCCTAATTGATTGTTGGTATTATTTTACATTTTAACAGCTAATAAACTGGGTGCAATTTCTAACTTTACATTTCGAACATCATTTAGATCTTTTTTTTTAACATCATGTAATCAAAGAAACTGCAAAATTATATTGCTTAAAAAAAGTCTACCGGAAGCCAAATTAACATGAGAAACACAAAATACCCAAACATAGAACAGTTCACTTCACGCGTGTGTGAAACAAACAAAAAGGAGTCGGCTTAAACAGCACTACACAACGATGAGCTACAATTGTCCTTACAATGAGTAAAGCAAACATAAAAAAATATGTGTTGTACTTACAATCAATTCTAAAGAACACAATTTTAAAATAAGAAATTGTCCAACTTGGTCTGCTTTTTACAATGCACCACCTCCCGCTGTAAATCCATCTCAATTTTGCGTGCAGCTTCGTATCCAGTTTCAAAGCCACGATTCTGCCTCAGTCCACCAAAAATACGCAGTTGTGAAGTCAGTGTGTTATAAAAGCTGCATGAAGTGTGCGCATAAATCATGCAAGTGCGCTCTGTACCGCTGGCAACTAGGAATAAAGTTGTCAATAAGCGGCGTGCAGTTGCTAATATCAGAATTCCATTAACATTAAAGTCTATGGGACAGGATTGGTTCCTGGGAAAATGTTGTTAAAGTTGTCTTTATCAGGGTTGCTAATAACAGGCATCTACTGTATATGGAAAACTACAAAGCGGTATGTAATTCAATATGTTAACGTAACATTATTCAGCAGGTTTCACTCCACTTTATTCCAGTTCATTCTCTAGGGTGAGGCAGGACTTTTGGTCCTAGCTGTAGCTGTGCAGGATGACTCTTCTCCCTTTCGAACGCAGTTTTGCTCTCTTTTCAGATCCGGGATCTGACCATACCCTGCTCCCCCAGCTTCAGCTTCGCTAACTTCCTGTCCAAGCCGACGGTGGTCCGAGATTGGAAGCGTCAGGGACTGCCTTCCGACGCCTTCTCGACGGAGAACGGGGTCATCGTCACCCGCGGCAACCGGTAAACGTGACCGTCTGCACCATAGCGAAGTGTAATCAAGCACAGTGAAAGCATGGGAAAGCCTAGGCAAGCATTACAAAGCACTGAGAGGTACGGTAAAGCATAGGTAACCATTGTAAAGCACAGAGAGGTCTGGTAAAGCATAGGGAAGCATTGTAAAGCACAGAGAGGTCTGGTAAAGCATAGGGAAGCATTGTAAAGCACAGAGAGGTCTGGTAAAGCATAGGGAAGCATTGTAAAGCACAGAGAGGTCTGGTAAAGCATAGGGAAGCATTGTAAAGCACAGAGAGGTCTGGTAAAGCATAGGGAAGCATTGTAAAGCACAGAGAGGTGTGGTAAAGCATAGGGAAGCATTGTAAAGCACAGAGAGGTCTGGTAAAGCATAGGGAAGCATTGTAAAGCACAGAGAGGTCTGGTAAAGCATAGGGAAGCATTGTAAAGCACAGAGAGGTCTGGTAAAGCATAGGGAAGCATTGTAAAGCACAGAGAGGTGTGGTAAAGCATAGGGAAGCATTGTAAAGCACAGAGAGGTCTGGTAAAGCATAGGGAAGCATTGTAAAGCACAGAGAGGTCTGGTAAAGCATAGGGAAGCATTGTAAAGCACAGAGAGGCATGGTAAAGCATAGGGAAGCATTGTAAAGCACAGAGAGGTGTGGTAAAGCATAGGGAAGCATTGTAAAGCACAGAGAGGTGTGGTAAAGCATAGGGAAGCATTGTAAAGCACAGAGAGGTCTGGTAAAGCATAGGGAAGCATTGTAAAGCACAGAGAGGTGTGGTAAAGCATAGGGAAGCATTGTAAAGCACAGAGAGGCGTGGTAAAGCATAGGGAAGCATTGTAAAGCACAGAGAGGTCTGGTAAAGCATAGGGAAGCATTATAAAGCACAGAGAGGTCTGGTAAAGCAGACAAAATCACAAGGTAAACTAACCCTTATAAAAGTTGCTCCCAGTTGTATCAGCTTGGCTCTGTGTCTCATTCTAGGTGGCCCCTCATGGTAGACCCTCAAGGACAAGCTCTTAAATGGGTCAAGAACATGGAGATGTCAAAGGTAGGATTCTGGAATGGCTTTGTATAATAAACATGGTAACTTAATCCACACTTTCATACAGTCTATCGATATGCAGTATGCAGGAAGGCTAAATCTGTTGGCTGCCGTAGTATTTGTATTAAGCCACATAGCCACACACATGGCTGGGGAACTGTGGGCTTCATCACTTGTGTAATCCTGCCCTATCATGCACTATATCAAATATCATCACCCATATATACCGCGCACCTCGAATATAAAGAGCTGTCTGCATGTAACAAATTTGTAAAAGTGAGTGAGTGTATGTGTGTTATATTTGTAAAACAGGATGGTTTTTAGCCAGTTGTTTCAGTGTCTTCTTCCCAAGCGGTTTTGTAAATGGTAATTCCTTTGCAGAGAGTTGATTGTTTTATTTGTGTGTGTGTGTGTGTCTTCACAGGGTCTGAAGGTGATCGACCTGCAGATGAGTGATTTCATGCGGGTCATGGAGAATGCAGTCCAGTTCGGCTCGCCCATCCTGCTTCAGAATGTGCAGGAGGAGCTGGATCCGTCGCTGTCCCCCATCCTCAACAAATCCGTCACCAAAGTCGGTCAGTACAGCATAAGACAGGACAATGCAGGACAGGACGGCAGCCAAAAGTTTTGCATCACCTAGAATTTTAGGATTGAGATATAATTTAAAAAAAACAAAAAAAAAAACTATATGAACATAATTTAGATCTTTTATTTAACATCATGTAATGCAAAACGTCTACCGGAAGCCATAATAGTAGTACAGTAGTATTTCATGTTAGATTTTTTCAATTTTGTCAGTTTTGGAAAACTGCAAAGCGGTGTGTAATTCAACATGTTAACATTATTCATCAGGTTTCATACCACTTTATGAAACAAAATGAGTTCATTTTATAGGGTTCTGACGCAAAACTTTTGTCCATAGCTGTAGATCATCAGTAACTTCAACACTCAACCAGGAAATCTGTTCAGAACTGAAGAAACTTCAGGAAAAGCATTATTCTGAGTAGCGTAAATAAGCAGCTTTAGAACAAACTAGGTCAGCAGTCTGTTGCTTTTCAGATTGTTCAACACTGTTCTTTCCACAGCTTTCACACAGACCACAGCGCCCCACCTTATTCTTCGATATATATAAATGAGCGAGGCTTCTTGAGGTTTGTGGGAGGATAGCGTCAGAAAGGAGACTCAGAGGCTTGGAAAGACAAAGACAAACAGACACGGAACAAGAGCCAAAATAAAGATTGAAACAAAAGAACAAAACACTTGCAAACAGTACAAGTACAAGTACAAGTACAAGTACAAACACTCCCACTCATCTATACACCAACCCCTCAAGCAATGGATTTTTCTCCCCTTATATACAGGTGACCATTCTCCAATTAGCGCTCAGTTACCTAATTGGGAAATGGCCACACCTGTGATTGTTGGCAGGGACAGAATTAAACCCATCCCTGCCAGCCTTACATCCCCACACACACTGCATGCAGCAGCAGGGCTTCTGCCCTGCCACAAGGTTTTGTTGACGTTGCTTTTGAGATTTTGTGAGCTGACATGTGATCCGTTTTGTGTAGGCGGTCGATTGCTGATCAGGCTGGGCGATAAGGAGGTGGAGTACAGCCCCGAGTTTCGTTTTTACATCACCACCAAACTGTCGAACCCGCACTACACTCCGGAGATCTCCACCAAAACCAGCATCGTCAACTTTGCTGTCAAAGAGCAGGTGAGGCTGCCCGGCACTCACTGGGTTAACACTGTACCCATCACCCCCACCCTTTCTGTCCCTCACTCTGCCTTTCTATCCATTTAATTAATCAATAAAGATCAATGTGTCCTGACCAAACCTTGTGCAGTGTGTAAGTTGAGTACTTTTGTCTTTTTATATAAATAGAGGGCTTGAATTTCTTACCAGTCCTGTTAATGTCTTGCAAGCCTAAGGGCCAGATTCTCAAAGCTGTTCACATCAAATTTTCATTAGCATGCTATTTTCGCAAAGTTATAACACACCTAATAAATGTTACGAAACCGGAAATAAATTCTCACTCTTTTTAGAATTGGAAATGATAGTGACGATTTGGATCGAATAGCTTTGAGAATCTAGCCCTATATAAAGACAGTGAGCTCAATTCTCAAAGCTGTTTACTCTGAAAATGTCATAACCACGATTTTTATCAGATCGTAAAAATGCACCCAATAAAATGCCCATTCCAGAACAAATAAGCAACTTGGAGCTGTTTCTGATCAGTTTTAGAATTCAGACAAAGAATAACGGCAAAGGCGATCTGTGGTAAGCAGCTTTGAGAATCTAGCGGGCTTTACCTGGTATGCCAGTTGGCCTTTGAAAGGTCAGGTGGAAGCCTCAGCATGAATTTGTGGTAACCCCGCTGGCTCTCCCTCTCCCCCTGTCTCAGGGTCTGGAGGCACAGTTGCTGGGGAACGTGGTGCGCAAGGAGAGACCGGAGCTGGAGGAGCAGAAAGACACCCTGGTCATCAACATCGCGTCAGGGAAGAACAAACTGCAGGAGCTGGAGGACGAGATCCTACGGTGAGAAACTCCGACGAGAGATTATTTATTAAAACAGACTGGGCAACCACACTACTGCATTATTATTATTATTATTATTATTATTATTATTATTATTATTATTATTTGGCAGATTAAGGGACACCCTACACATGACGTAATTTAAATCATTTAAATCACGGAAACCTGATCTGGTCACCAGGAACTTTGATTAAAACTCAAAAAAGTGTTTGGTTCTATGCACGGGATGACGTCTGTACACAGGATAAGACATACTGGAATTTCTATGGATTTCACATGTGATTTATTTGTGTATTTTTGTTTTGTTTGTGCTTGTATTACTAGTTGCTCAGGCTATCATTAACTATTAACTATTCTTCCAGCAAAAAAAAAAGCCTGATTGTGGGGAGGTGACGTGGCCACAGCGCTACACTAATATGCATCCCCCCCCCCACCCTATCCCCTTACTTCCCTGCAATTGAGTTGTCTTAAGGAGCAATCTTTTTTTCTGGAATAGTTAGTAAGCCTGGTAAAAACATCAAAGTGCAGTACAGAATTTGCCTAAGGATTTCTTTTGCTTGAGCACTGCTTTCTCCACATATTATGTGTCACTTTACAGTTTGCCCACACTGACAAAGAAAGCCCTGGTAGTTTCGGGACACACTGTAATTGCCTGCGTGTGTAACTGGATACTGCACTGAGCTGTATATTACTCCTAGCCTGAGCCATATGCAGCTAGCATTTTAATCCAATCTGTTGCCATGGATTTAGTAGCATTTCTCCCCATAGAGCATCCGCTGTTCATTATCATTCAATAACATTTGATACCACAGCCCAGTATTACATTAGATGAGATTTTAATCATCTAAGATACATTATCATTGCTGGGGAAAAACATGACTTTTTTTCTGGCATTTTGAATGGGCTGAAAAAAATTGTCAAGAGTACCATATTACAGTGAAGGGATATATTTGATGCAAAGTAAACCTGGTAGCAAGCACTCCATCAAATGGGTGTTTTCTAAGTGTTCGGTGGCTGCCACTATTCGAGAGTGTATTTCTCGTAGACTCTCGGCTGTGTCTGAGGGGTCGGTCACACAGAGCGCAAGAGAAAGTGCTCTCTCAATACGATTAGAGGCAGTCACCGAACATTTTATAAAGTTGTTAAATCTAAATAGAAAAAAATAAAAAGTTGATGTTAAGGTGTTTAATCTGTTTATATGAAGCCTAGAAAGCCTGGAATGGGTGAAACTGCTATGCAGTAGGAGTCTTATTTCCACCCCTGTTATATACGCATTCATTATAATATAAGTAAATACAGATGTGGCCAAAAGTTTTGCATCACCTAGAATTTTAGGATTGAGACATAATTAAAAAAAAAAAAATCTGAATGAACATAATTTAGGTCTTTTTATTTAACATCATGTGAACAAAGAAACTACAAAATGATTTCGCAAAAAAGTCTATACCGGAAGCCATAATAACAGTACAGTAGGATTTCATGTTAGATTTCGAAATGTCACATTTTTCAATTGTTGTCAGTACATGGAAAACTGCAAAGCGATACGTAAATAAATATGTTAACGTAACATCATTAAGGAGGTTTCATTCGACTTTAAGAAGCAAAAGTAGTTAATTTTAGAGGGTGATGCAAAACTTTATACACATTCATTATAATATGCATAACGCCTGCAAACAAAAACTGCTTTGCACATCAGCTAGAAGCAGGTGAATAGCCCGTGTCGTGTGTAAGCTTCCCATTGGACTGCGGAGTCCTGATCCGAGCTCAGGATGGGAGCTCACAGTGTGTTGCTCTCGAATGCCGCAGGTTGCTGAACGAAGCCACGGGCTCTCTGCTGGACGATGTCCAGCTGGTCAACACCCTGCAGACCTCCAAGGTGACCGCCACAGAGGTGGCCGAGCAGCTGCAGGTCACCGAGCAGACGGAGATCAAAATCGACACGGCCAGAGAGGTGAGGGGTCCCGCCTCAAGAACAGGGCTCTGAGCAGTGCAGAGCCTTCTGGGTAAAAGAGTCAGACCAACCAGCAGGGTGTTTTTCATTTCAACATTAATGTATTTTTTATTTTTTTTATCTATGTATATATTTTCTCATCTTTATAAATTATATTTTATGTAAAGCGTTCTGAGACGCCTTTATTGATGTGAAGTGTGCTATATAAACAAATAATTAAAGATTGATTTGATATATATAGATAGAGAGAGAGAGAGAGAGAGAGAGAGATAGATAGATAGATGTATACACTTTTTTGCTCAAAGGTTAGTAATATGAACAAAAAGACACAAAGAGATAATAGGAGGCATTTATATTATATAAACTATTAATAGTCTCTTTGTTTTTGTGTCTGTGTGTGTATGATTGTGTGTTTCTGTTTTATGTTTGTGTGCTGGTGTCTGTGGTTGTTTGTGTGTGCTTTTGTGCGTGTGTTTCTGCACGTGTGTGTGTGTGTGTGTGTGTGTGTGTGTGTGTGTGTGCGTGTGTGTGTGCAGGCGTACCGCCCCTGTGCTCAGAGGGCCTCCATCCTGTTCTTCGTGCTCAATGACATGGGCCGCATCGACCCCATGTACCAGTTCTCTCTGGACGCCTACATAGACCTGTTCAACCAGAGCATCGAGAAGAGCCAGCGCAGCACCAAGCTGGAGGAGAGGATCAGCAACCTCAACGAATACCATACCTACGCTGTGTACAGGTAACACTGCCATACCTACGCTGTGTACAGGTAACACTGCCATACCTACGCTGTGTGCAGGTAACACTGCCATACCTACGCTGTGTACAGGTAACACTGCCATACCTACGCTGTGTACAGGTAACACTGCCATACCTACGCTGTGTGCAGGTAACACTGCCATACCTACGCTGTGTACAGGTAACACTGCCATACCTACGCTGTGTGCAGGTAACACTGCCATACCTACGCTGTGTGCAGGTAACACTGCCATACCTACGCTGTGTACAGGTAACACTGCCATACCTACGCTGTGTACAGGTAACACTGCCATACCTACGCTGTGTGCAGGTAACGCTGCCATACCTACGCTGTGTACAGGTAACACTGCCATACCTACGCTGTGTGCAGGTAACACTGTCATACCTACGCTGTGTGCAGGTAACACTGCCATACCTACGCTGTGTGCAGGTAACACTGCCATACCTACGCTGTGTGCAGGTAACACTGCCATACCTACGCTGTGTGCAGGTAACACTGCCATACCTACGCTGTGTGCAGGTAACACTGCCATACCTACGCTGTGTGCAGGTAACACTGCCATACCTACGCTGTGTGCAGGTAACACTGCCATACCTACGCTGTGTGCAGGTAACACTGCCATACCTACGCTGTGTGCAGGTAACACTGCCATACCTACGCTGTGTGCAGGTAACACTGCCATACCTACGCTGTGTGCAGGTAACACTGCCATACCTACACTGTGTGCAGGTAACACTGCCATACCTACGCTGTGTGCAGGTAACACTGCCATACCTACGCTGTGTGCAGGTAACACTGCCATACCTACGCTGTGTGCAGGTAACACTGCCATACCTGGTTATCAATTCAGTTATATAATAGTTATAGGACTGCGAGCCTCTTGTATGGGTTATATAACCCGACACTGCTTTCAGCCTCAATCCATTCACTTCTCCTACTATTATTACCCACATACACCTGCAGTACATTCGGCGTCCTGTAACTCTATGTGAAAGCACAGTGATGGTCCATGCTGACTGGTGTAGCGCTCTCTTACAGGTACACGTGTCGGGGGCTGTTTGAACGTCACAAGATGCTCTTCAGCTTTCAGATGTGCTCCAAGATCCTGGAGGTGGCTGGCAAGCTGAACATGGATGAGCACAACTTCTTCCTGAGAGGCGGGGTGGTGAGTGGAGTCTCGCACAGCGGCGGAGACCTTCGCTGGCGTGTTACTGGCGCAGAGGAGGAGGCGGCCGGGTAGCTGTGGCCAAACCAAACGTTTTGCATCGCCCTATAGCAGTGGTACTCAATCCTGGCCCTTGAGATCTAATCCAGTCCAGGTTTTTACTCCAGACAGGTTCTAATGTAGTTAATCGAAGCTGTTGAGAGGCAGTTAAGTAATTCAGAACCTGGTTGGAATAAAGACCAGGACTGGAAAGAATCTCGAGAGCCAGAATTGAATACAAGTGCCCTATAGGATTAACTCATTTTGCTTCGTAAAGTCGAATGAAACCTGCTGAATAACGTTACCTTGTTAACATATTGAATTACGTACCGCTTTGTAGTTTTCCCCCATATAATTAATGAAAAACTGACGGAAATTAAAAAAATGTGACGTTTTCGAAACATGAAACACTACTGTACTACTAATATGGCTTCCGGTAGGCTTTTTTGGGATATAATTTTCTAGTTTCTTTGATTTACATGATGTTAAATAAAATATCTAAATTATGTTCATATATAAAAAACAATTTTAAATGATGTCTCAATCCTAATGTTCTTGGCAATGCAATGCATTTGGGCACAGCTATATGTCACTTAGGCTTCAGGAGTCTTTGCTGCTGTTATTATGTTTAAAATCTTTATTTTCAGCCCTTGTTGAGTCCTGTCAGTCACACAAGACTGCAGGTTACACTGAGTCGCCGCTTTTGTGTCCCTTAAAACATTTATAATTAATTTAAAATCCTATTGACATTGCCAAATACTGCTGCTATTCCTCCTCTTCTTAGCAACTGGCTTTCAGGAACAAACAAGCAACTGACTGCTGTGGTGTCAGTAATTGTGGCTTCCAGAATTTGTATAACAAATCCAGAGTTCTTTATGTTCTCTTTAACAAATTCGCTGTTTCCCAAATCAATCAGTCAATTTCTGTGTTTCGTGAACAAGTTATTGCATACATCGTATAATCATCAATAAATCATTTTTTTAAAACTCCAATTTAACTGCGTTGTGGGTTTTGCCCTACTGAACTACTGAAACAAACAAGTGATGCTGATTAACTGCGTGTGGGTTCAGGTGCTGGATAAAGAAGGCCAGATGGACAACCCTTGCACAGGCTGGCTCTCCGATGCCAACTGGGATAACATCACGGAGCTGGAGAAGCTCACCAACTTCCACGGCATCATGAACTCCTTCGAGCAGTACCCCCGCGACTGGCAAGCCTGGTTCACCAGCGATGAGCCGGAGACCGCCACACTGCCCGGTGAGCAAGGGGGGCGGGCAGGGACTGGAGAGCCGCAGTCCTGCGGGTTTTAAAGGTGTCTTCGTGCCATATGTTAATCTTGACTAATTGAGCCAACAATTGGTGCAATTAAGTAACTGAGAGCTTGAGTGAAACCCTGTAGCTCTCCAGGACCAGGGTTGGGTTGGGTTGGGGGGGAGGGGAGGGGTCTGTAATTAACTAGAAATACAGCAGAACATAAGAACATAGGAAAGTTTGACGAACGAAAGGAAGCTATTAATTTATTAAATCAAAAGTTCATGAAACCTGTTTAGTTTAGAAGATTATTCTTAATAAGAAAAAAGAAAAGGATATTTCAGGTACTTAAAAAGGTAGAATAATTGATTACAAATCAATTATCAGGACGTTTCGGACTACAAGTCCTTCATCGTCTGAATACAAAAAAACATATATATATATATATATATATATATATATTCACATGAACATGATTTAGATCTTTTATTTAACATCATGTAATGAAATAAACTAAGTATATGGGGAAAACTACAAAGCGGTGTGTAATTCAATATGTTAACGTAACATGATTCAGCAGGTTTCATTCAGCTTTATGTTAGTTAATTCTGTAGGGTGATGCAAAACGTTTGTCCACAGCTGTAGGCTGTTCAAGCTGAGCTCTTGCCGTGACTCTGTGTTTGCAGGGGAGTGGGAGAACGCCTGCAACGAGCAACAGAGGATGCTGATCGTGCGCTCGCTGCGGCAGGACAGGGTGGCTTTCTGCGTCACCTCCTTCATCATCAACAACCTGGGCTCCAAATTCGTAGAGCCGCCAGTGCTGGACATGAAGTCGGTGAGCAAAGTGGCTGGGAGCGGGAGCGCAGGCAAACATTTCAATATGTGATTCGCATGCTGACATCACAAGGAGGTGGGGAGTGGGAAGGAGGGCTTACTGGCAAGCCTCGCCTTTACAATTGAGTACTGGTTTTAACGGTGTCGGTTTTACAGCCTCGTTGCGGAAATCTGTGATATAGAAACAGTAGGCGCTCGTGGTGTGTGAAAATGTTAGACCGCTTTGTGGCTATCCTTTTTTTTTTTTTTTTTTTTTTTGCTATTTTAAATTCATTGCATGTGTGGCCTATTAAAGTCATCAACTAAATTATCCAACCGGTAATTTGCCTGTTTTGACAATTTACCAAGATTTTCATTTACAGCGATTTGATTTCATACGCACAGCAAATCAGTGGTCCGTTCTAATAGATTTGCACACTACTTGTGTGTGTGTGTGTGTGTGTGTGTGTGTATATACACAGTAGTTCACACAAAAAAAAAGTGTAATGGCATAATGGAGCACATGGTTACTGGACTGCCTTGTAACCTGGTAAAAAGAGCTGCCTTGTGTAGGGGTGCACTGTGTGTGTATTAATATTTATATACAGTATATATATATAAATATGTTTTAACCGTGTGCCTGTGTTTCTTCTTCTTCGTGTGCAGGTACTTGACGACTCCACCCCTCGCACTGCCCTGATCTTCGTGCTGTCTCCCGGGGTGGATCCCACCAGCTCCCTGCTCCAGCTGGCTGAGGTGTGCGGGATGGCACCCCGCTTCCACGCCCTCTCCCTGGGGCAGGGGCAGGCTCCCATCGCCACGCGCATGATCAAAGAAGGAGTCAAGGACGGTGAGGCCACAGCAGCGCTCCTCACCGTTTTATTTTTTTATTGTGATTGGTGTTACAGGGCAATACAGGGTTACAATGCAAGATTCATATTTAAATATAGGATAGTTTGAAGTAAGTGCAAATAATATACTGCTGAAATACAATATGAGCTAGGATGCAACAGGTTAGGATTACAACAAGTTATATCTACAATGACACTAGTAGTGCAATTAAGCAAATGATAGTGCATCAGCTGAGGATCCAGTAACCTGGTCAGGCAAGTCCAGTACATATTAGGAGGGGTAGATCAAGAGATATACAAGTCCAGTCTAAACAGGTGGGTCTTATTGGCTGGCGGTGGATTTGAGGTTATTTTACTTAAAGACCTTATTTTACCCTCTCCTTAGGTAACTGGGTGTTCCTGGCGAACTGCCACCTCTCTCTGTCCTGGATGCCCCAGCTGGATAAGCTGGTGGAGCAGCTGCAGCTGGAGGAACCGCACCCCGACTTCCGGCTGTGGCTCAGCTCCAGCCCGCACCCCGACTTCCCCATCTCCATCCTGCAGGCCGGCATCAAGATGACCACCGAGCCGCCCAAGGTACAGCCAGCCAGGGAACCACTGAACAGATAAACACACACACACATATACACAGAGCCATCACGCATATACACACATCCAGAAACTGTACCATCAGCCAGGGAACCACTGAACAGATAAACACACACACACATATACACAGAGCCATCACGCATATACACACACACACACACACATAGAGCCATCATGCATATACACACATACACATACACACACACACACACACACACACAAACACACACACACACACACAGAGCCATCATGCATATACACACATACACATACACACACACACACACACACACACAAACACAGAGCCGTCACGCATATACACACATCCAGAAACTGTACCATCAGCCAGGGAACCACTGAATAGACAAACACACACACACACACACACACACACACACACACACACACACACACAGAACCATCGCACATATACACACATCCAGAAACTGTACCATCAGCCAGGGAACCACTGAACAGACACACACACACACACACACAGAACCATCACACATATACACATATACACACATCCAGAAACTGTACCATCAGCCAGGGAACCACTGAACAGACACACACACACTCACACACAGAACCATCACACATATACACATATACACACATCCAGAAACTGTACCATCAGCCAGGGAACCACTGAATAGACAAACACACACACACACACACACACACTCACACACACAGAGCCATCACGCATATACACACATCCAGAAACTGTACCATCAGCCAGGGAACCACTGAATAGACAAACACACACACACACACACACACACTCACACACAGAACCATCGCACATATACACATATACACACATCCAGAAACTGTACCATCAGCCAGGGAACCACTGAATAGACAAACACACACACACACACACACACACACTCACACACAGAACCATCACACATATACACATATACACACATCCAGAAACTGTACCATCAGCCAGGGAACCACTGAACAGGCAAATACACACACACACACACTCACACACACTCAAACACACACACATAGCCGCCAAACATATGCCACACACACACACACAGCTGTCACACACATATACGCACACTCAGGAACTGTACAGCCAATCAGCGGACCCCCCCCCCCCCACACACACACACACACACATACTTACACACACAGACGCTCGCCCACACTGCACGAGATCTCTTACAACAAGAGACACGCATACACACCACGCAGATGACCTTACACGAGAGGACGCACAGGGAGTTATTTTCCATGTCCGTGGTTGTGCATTATAACAGAGGCGGGGTCTCACTCTTTGCTTGCTCCGCAGGGTCTGAAGGCGAACATGAAGCGGCTGTATCACCTGATCACAGAGCAGCAGTTCAGCCGCTGCTCCAAGCCCCCCCTCTACAAGAAGCTGTTCTTCTCCCTGTGCTTCTTCCACAGCGTGCTGCTGGAGAGAAAGAAATTCCTGCAGCTAGGCTGGAACATTGTATATGGCTTCAACGACTCTGACTTTGAGGTGCCGGAACAAACACACAAACACTACAGCTACGGCCACATCATTATTATTATTATTACTATTATTATTATTATTATTATTATTATTATTATTATTACTATTATTATGAATTATATGAAGACTATTATTATGAAGACTAGGGGGTGAACTGTGCATGAAAATGAATTGCACATTAATGTATTGTAAAATTCATAATACAAAACTGAGAAGCAAACAGCTTTAGTTTGTATAACTATAGCAGTGCTTAATTTGTTCAGTTTTAGTTTTATAAAACCAGCAGCTTTTTTTCACCTCCCTAAAAAAAAAAACAGGAGTTCATTAAAGACTGGAGCAAACACTTTGCAAATACAGCCCCTAGTTTCTTACACTTTTCAACTTCAAGAATTCTGATTCATCGTTTTGAAGCTATGGATAGCAAAACATTTAAGCTAGCGATTAAACAGACATCGCAATGGCAGCTCAAAATAATAGCGTATGAATAAAAGGGAGCCAAATGCAACTGTGTGACTCTGAGCCCCCCTCCCCTCCACCCAGGTATCGGAGAACCTGCTGGGCCTGTACCTGGACGAGTACGAGGAGACCCCCTGGGACGCCCTCCGCTACCTCATCTCGGGGGTCAACTATGGGGGGCACGTGACGGACGACTGGGACCGCCGGCTACTCACCACCTACATCAACGACTACTTCTGTGAGCAGGCTGTCACCACGCCCTTCTTCAAGTGAGTCTGCTTCACTCGCTCATTCATTACAAAACAGCAGAGCCGCGCGAAAGCATAGCCAAGCACAGCTCAGCATCGTGAAAGCAGGGCAAACCGTAGCCAAGCAGGGTACAGCATGTACATGTATACTGTAAGAACATTGAAAAAAAAAAAAGTTTAGGGAAAGAGAAGACGCTTTCTTAATTCTTGATGCTTTACTCTCTTATTCCGTGACAAAACAGAACAGCAGTGTGAAAGCAAGGTACAGCAGGTGCATGTATACAGCTCTTTGACTATCATGTTGTTGATGGGTGGGGACGTTCTCTGAAGTCAGCTGTTTAATTTAGGTTTAAGCTTACTTTCTTTTACAGGCAGTACGTGTGTCAAGTAAACAGCATTGTCTTGCTTAACATTGTATGTATTTGTGTGTGTGTGTGTGTGTGTGTGTGTGTGCGTGCGCTCATCACAGGCTCTCTTGCTTGAACACATACTGCATCCCGAAGGACGGGAACCAGGCTTCCTACAAGGAGTACATCAGTATGCTTCCCAACATTGACCACCCCGAGGCGTTCGGACAGCACCCCAACGCAGACATCGCCAGCCAGATCAGAGAGGCACGCACGCTGTTCGAGACACTGCTTTCTCTGCAGCCCCAGCTCACCGCCAGCACAGGAGCCGGGGGACAGAGCAGGGAGGAGAAGGTGAGCGGTATAATAAAGCACAGTGAAAGCATAGAAAAGCATAGGGGAGCATTGTAAAGCATAGAGAGGTCTGGTAAAGCATAGGGAAGCATTGTAAAGCATAGAGAGGTCTGGTAAAGCATAGGGAAGCATTGTAAAGTACAGAGAGGTATGGTAAAGCATAGGGAAGCATTGTAAAGCACAGAGAGGTATGGTAAAGCATAGGGAAGCATTGTAAAGCACAGAGAGGTCTGGTAAAGCATAGGGAAGCATTGTAAAGCACAGAGAGGTATGGTAAAGCATAGGGAAGCATTGTAAAGCACAGAGAGGTCTGGTAAAGCATTTTAAAAAACTGGTTAAACTAAGCCTTATAAAAGCTTCCCATAGTAAAAGCACAGCAAAGTGTATTAAAGCACAGTGAAAGCAGAGTAAAGCATTGTAAAGCACAGTGAAAGCACGGTAAGGCATTGGGAAGCATTCTAAAGCGTCTCCTCTCGCCCTGCCCCTGCAGGTTCTGGAGATCTCGGCTGACGTGCGTCAGAAGATCCCGGACGAGCTTGATTACGAAGGAACGCGCAAAATGCTGGCCGACGACCCCTCACCCCTCAACGTGGTGCTGCTGCAGGAGATCCAGAGATACAACTCCCTGCTGAGCACCATCAAGTGAGTGCACTGCCTGGCTGACTCTCTGTCTGTCTGTCTGTCTGTCTGTCTGTCTATACTCCCTGCTGAGCACCATCAAGTGAGTGCACTCCCTGTCTGCCTGTCTGTCTATCTGTCTGCCTGTCTGCCTGCCTGCCTGCCTGCCTGTCTGTCTGTCTGTCTGTCTGTCTGTCTGTCTGTCTGCCTATTCTGTAGATGTCCCTCTGTCTATACAACTTCGTGATCTGACCATCAGACCTCCCTGCTCTCTGTAACCCCTTGTTACCCCCCTCCCTGCGCCCCCCCCCCCCCCGCAGGTCCTCTCTAATCGAGCTGGAGAAGGGGATCCAGGGCCTGGTCGTCATGTCAACCAGCCTGGAGGAGACCTTCACTTGCATCTACGATGCCAGAGTGCCGCCCATGTGGGAGAGGGTAGGGACCCAAGGGGAGAGACATGTCTTTGAAGAGTGGGCGCTATTCAAATAAAGCTTTAAAAAGAAAAGAAAAAAGTCTGTTTTTGCGACTCAAATCAAGTCTGATATTCCTGAAACTGTTCTGGATTACTGTATTATTCATAAAAAAAACCATTATTTTGTGTGGCAGAGTAGGGTAGGAGGATTGTGAAAATGTAATCCTGGAGATAGTTGGTAGCAGGACAACATCCCCCAGAATGCCCCAGGGTTGGAATTAACCCCAGGAATGTGATACACCAGGAATGTGTTCAATGGGCAGAGCGCCCCAGGGCGTTGCGTGGCTTTTTCTGTTGAACGATGGGCAAGCCGAGAGCGCTTCCTAACAGTAGCGAGTCAAGCTCAGAGCTGCCTCGCTGGAGGTTCAAAACAGCCGACCTGCATTATCAGTGCTGGTGGCTGCAAATTGATTTTTAAAAATACGGACTTGTTTGGCCAACGCATGTGTGGTAATAAGTAATATTTCTGTTTGTCATTTTAGCTTTTTGCAAATGATTGTGACATTTTTTTTAAGTGACTGCTGTATTATAAAAGAAACATTTGTCAGATAGAAAAGACAAATCAGACTCGCGCCTCAAGGTGCTAAACCGAAAAAAATTGTCAGTAACTTTACATTGCACAAATACAGCAGTAGTAATTAACAACATCAAACAACCCGCAAGTTAAAGCTGTGTTAACTGAGCCTGGTATTTATTCCTCCATTTAGCACTATTGACTGTTTAAGAGTTTTATTTTTCAAATGAAATTGCAAACATGCTGTCCGCTCTCCTTTTTAAACCTTCCCCTCTCTCTCTCTCTCTCTCTCTCGCTCTCTCTCTCTCTCTTCGAAGGCATACCCCTCTCTCAAGCCCCTCGGCTCCTGGACCCGGGACCTGGTGCAGCGGGTCGAGCAGTTTGCCAAATGGGCCGAGACGGCCCACCCCCCAGTTCTGTTCTGGCTGTCTGGGTTCACCTTCCCCACGGGCTTCCTGACTGCAGTGCTGCAGGCCTCTGCACGGCTCAACAACGTGAGACACAAGCACTGAGAGACACCCGCACTGAGACACAAGCACTGAGAGACACAAGCACTGAGACACAAGCACTGAGAGGCACCCGCACTGAGACACAAGCACTGAGAGAAACAAACACTGAGAGACACCCAGAGAGACTCATTGACAAGACTATAGCTATGGACAAGAGTTTATAGAATGAATTAATTTTGCTTCATAAAGTGGAATGAAAGCTGCTGAATAATGTCACCTTGTTATTTTACAATACACTTAATGAACAACTGGCTTTAAAAAATGTGACATTTCCAAATCTAACATGAAATACTACTGTACTGCTATTATGGCTTCCGGTATAGACTTTTTGCAGTATCACTTTGTTTCTTTGATTTACATGGCGTTAAATAAAAGATCTTAATTATGTTCATATATATATATTTAATTATGTCTCAATCATAACATACTAGGGTGATGAAAAACCTTTAGGCATAGCTGTAGATAGTTTTCTCTTACAGTCTAAACCTTTGGCATTGAAGAAACAAGAGTAGCAGCATGAAGTGATAACCCACTATTCTTCACAAGCTTTATTGTTGTTTATTTATTTAACAACTTACAGGTGTTACAGGGCAATACGAGGTTACAGTGCAAGCTTAATATATAATACAGTAAGTGCAAATAATACCACTGAAATACAACACGAACCAGGAAGCAGCAAGTTAGGATTACAGCAAGCAGTGTTTAATGAACTCTTTCCACTGTATGTTTCAGATCTCAGTGGACACTCTGTCCTGGGAATTCATTGTCTCCACTGTGGACGACAATAACCTGCTATTCCCGCCCAAGGTAAGCCCCAGTACCCCAAACCAGCTCCTCACAAACTGGTCCTCGTTACAGCACACTGGTTATGAGTTCCATAAACCCTGCCGGTTGCACACTTTTATTCTTTATATAGGTCCCAGGAGTGCAATTTTGAAAGAATGTCATTGTACATTGTGTGTTTTTTGTATTTAAAGAGGCTGTGTGGTCCAGTGGTTAAAGAAAAGGGCTTGTAACCAAGAGGTCCCCGGTTCAAATCCCACTGACTCACTGTGTGACCCTGAGCAAGTCACTTAACCTCCTTGTGCTCCGTCTTTCGGGTGAGACGTTGTTGTAAGTGACTCTGCAGCTGATGCATAGTTCACACACCCTAGTCTCTGTAAGTCACCTTGGATAAAGGCGTCTGCTAAATAAACAAATAATAATAATTTAAAGCATGATATCTGGTACTACACTCGATTAAAGAACTCTCTGTTTGCAAGCCATGCTTTCAGTGAGCGTTGCACTTGCTTGGGAGGTGAAGTTATCTCCACCCCTGCAGTGGCTTTATTTCCTGTCCTTAACTAACCAGCTGCTGCTTCCCCTGTTGATTCAGCCGGTAATACGACCCCAGAATGCACTGCTGAGGTGAAACGTGCAAGCGCGACGGATACCCTGAGGTTAAGGCATAGAAGCTGAAAAGTTTCTCTAAGCTTTTAGTGTCGCCAACTCAAAAGCGCTGAATCGCGTGTGTCGGGTAATCCGCAGTCTGTCGTGGGTCGTTGTTTGTCACTTGATGGAGGAACGTGTTTGGATATTCTGCTGTTTTTCCAGGACGGCGTGTTTGTGAAGGGGCTGTTCCTGGAGGGAGCTGGCTGGGATCAGAAGAACTCGAGTCTGGTGGAGGCTCAGCCCATGCAGCTGGTGTGCCCGATTCCCACCATCCACTTCAAACCTGTGGAAAACAAGAAGAAGAGTGGGAAAGGTGTGGCACGACCCCCTCACATCCCTCCCTCATACCCCCTCACACCCCTCCCTCATACCCCCTCACACCCCTCCCATACCCCTCATACCCTCCCATACCCCGCATACCCCCGCATACCCCCTCACACCCTCCCATACCCCCTCATACCCTCCCATACCCCCTCATACCCTCACATACCCCCTCATACCCCCTCACACACACCCCCTCATACCCTGTGGTGTTAATGAGCTTGTTGTTCCCTGCAGGAACGTACGCTTGCCCTTGCTACTACTTCCCGAATCGCACCGGACTGTCCGGCAGGGCCTCCTTTGTGGTGGGAGTGGACCTGAAATCAGGAGCCATGCAGCCTGACCACTGGATCAAGAGGGGCACTGCCCTGCTCATGAGCCTGGACAGCTAGGAGCCCCACCCAGGGAGCGGGCTGCCTTCATCAGGGCGGTCCTTACACAGCAAAACACAACCGCAACTCACTCAGCATGGCTCGCAACAAAAAACTCAGGAGCGCTTTCCTGTCCTTCAGCTACTGCAGTCAAGTATCTATGAAAGAATAGCACAATAACATGAAAACATATAATATCACAGGATAACAATATAAAAACTTAAAAAATAATTATTTATTAACTTAATATGGGCCGGATTTATAAAAGAGCTTTAACCCGCTGTGACATTTATTTTTTGTGAAAGAGAAAGTCAAACTGTGTCAAAGAATTCATTTAAGGACTCAGAATTGGTCCAAGTTTTATAAGATCGGGGGCTGGTTGCATAAAACACCTTAAGTATTAAGTTTAAGTTTTTAACTCTACAGGATCTTCCCTTAACTAGGGTAAGGGTAGGGTAATGTGTTCAGCTGCTTCGTGCAACAGCTTTAAACTCCAGGAGCACTAAGGGGAAAATTAAACTAAAGGTGTTTTATGCAACCTATTCACAGAGCTTTGGTCACGAGTTTTTAAAGACGTGCTGTGTTAAAGACTGTGCTAGATCTGACCCTATCTGTCCAGTACACTCTGCCCCTCTGTTTTGTCTCTCAGGCTTGTCGTTTTGATACGTCTGTTTCAGATTAACCTGCTTCTATTAAAAGCCCCAAACGAACCAACACTGTTGTTACTCTTCACGGCTGTTTCCATGACCCCTAATGCTCTGAAGTTACTTTAGATAAGGGCAAGTCCAAGATGAGCGATTATCAGACCCCGTGTAACCAGCGGTAAATCTTTTGAATGCTTATGTGCATTGAGTATTATTGAAGTCTTGTGTAGATAGGGGTCATATTAAAATGCAATCTGTTCTGGGGCAGTTTTTGGCCACGGTTACTTGTTTGGTGCCATAGTTGTCGGGTTCAAAAAATGTAACACCTTTAATAAAAATAAATAAAGAAATGTGATGTTTTTTATTTTATTCAGTGTGTCCAATTATAATCCCCCCCCCCCCCCCCCCCCGATTTTCTCCCAATTTGGAATGCCCGATCACTTTTCTCCTCACCACAGCAGTTCCCCACATGGCTCGAAGGTTCAGGGGGCGTCCTCCGATCCCACGACCAAGCCAGCTTCCTTTTTCACCCAGGAACTCGAAAGCGGATGGCAGTGTGCTACCGCCCTCTGGAGGACAGCCCTGCAGGTTTCCGCTCTAAGCTCACTGGGTGCCTAGCCAGCAGGGTGCGCTGCAGAGCGATGAGGAGTCCCCCGCCGGGATTTACCTCCCAAACCCACAGGGAGTGCCTGAGCCAATACGACGCTCCCTTCGGAGTCCCCAGCGAAGACCGGCCTGCTTCGCTCAGCCAGGACGCGAACCGTAATGCTTTTTTCAATCAAGTGGAAAACAACGCTTTCAGTCTCGACCTCTCGAAAGGCTGACTGGTGAGTGGGTTGCTAATTAAAAAAAATTACCCCGCACACTCAAGAGGGGGACAGAAAGTTTTTTGGGAAAAAAAAAAAAATTTAACATTGATAATATGCTCATTTACAGTAATGTGCACATTTTATCAGAAGACCCCATTGCTTCTGTAGTTTTGACTTGTGCATATGAAACCAGACCGCTGTGACTAAATACATAGTATAACCAAGTATGGTAAAAGCTGCAAAAATACAGTGGTAAACTTTTATAAGGGCAGCCACTTTGTAGATATTAAAATAAGACACACAGCCTGTCATTTTACTCAATATGCACTGAAGAGACTCACACATACACTTAGAGATTTTGACAAAGTTATTTTAGTGACTTAAACAACAATGCTATTTAGATACGGTACTGTTAAGATCGGTTAAAAACACCCCATAAAACAGCTGAAACTACCTTTCGGGGAATGCAAACTAATACAGAGCCTGCCTGCTTTCTTTCTGCTAAGTGCACAGAGGACTATGGAAGACAGTATCCACCACCACATCAGAGTATAACCAAACCCAGTTACTGGCACTGCAGCCTTGAATCAGGGTTAATCACCCTGGTATCCTAGACTACAGACCCACTGGTGTCCTGAATGCAAAGAGCAGAATGTGGATGTACTGTTAATATTCCTTCCTGCCTCTCATCTCAGCAGAGAAAGGTTTGTGTGTGAACACCCCCTCTGCCCCCACCTCCCCACCGCTAGCTTTTTACTTTATTAAAGACAGACACTTGAATTCTCCTTCACAATACCAGAGTGCAGATTTCCCACAGTGTCGCGGCCAGCTAGCCTCGGTCACACCGACCTGAATGAACACGATCAAGATAGAAGTCTTTTCATTCCTCCTTTTTTTATTTTGATGTGTATGTCCGGTGGTCCCGTTCTAAGAGGTGAATATTACCCCTCCCTCTCCGCTCCCCAGTCCTTCTCCCAAACCATATAACTTTGGTTGCAACTGCTTTGTGTCGACCTAATTGCTTTGCCTGAGAACCACACAAACAGCCCCCCCTGTGTGTATGTGTGTGTGCCTCGTTTTATAAACAGAGTTCAATTAAAGACAGATTTGGGTATATGAAAAGGGTGCAAAAAAAAATCCTTAATCTTCTTCTACAGCGACTGCAAAGTTTTTTTTTTTTTTTTGCAGGGGGAGGTGGAAGAGGGTAAATGAGGTTCTGCAGCGTTTATTTCTCGGGTTAATTCCGCACTGCTTTGCAATTGCAGGGAGCTCAAACCTGAGAGCACTAAAGAAGTCGAAGGCACCAGGTTTGAATCCAGGTTTTCAGAGGTGAAAGGCCTGCTGTCGAGGAGACAGGAGGGTTCCTGTGTGGCTCACAGATTGTCAAGCAGGTTTAATGCTTAAAACAAGAAGCAGTGCTGATGTTAATAGATTTTACTGGGGATACTAACCCCAGCCCTAACCCCAACCCTAACCCTAACCCCAACCCCAACACTAGCTCCAACCCTAATGCTAGCCCCAGCCCTAATCCTAGCTCCAACCCTAACCCTAGCTCTAACCCTAACCCTAACCCTAGCTCTAACCCTAGCCCCAATCCTAACCCTAGTTCCAGCTCTAACCCTAGGCCCAACCCTAATGCTAACCCCAGCCCTAATCCTAGCTCCAACCCTAACCCTAGCCCCAACCCTAACCCTAGCCCCAACCCTAACCCTAACCCTAGCCCCAACCCTAACCCTAGCTCCAACCCTAATCCTAGCCCCAGCCCTAATCCTAGCCCCAGCCCTAATCCTAGCCCCAACCCTAACCCTTGCTCCAACCCTAACCCTTGCTCCAACCCTAATCCTAGCTCCAACCCTAATCCTAGCCCCAGCCCTAATCCTAGCTCCAACCCTAACCCTAGCTCCAACCCTAACCCTAGCCCCAATCCTAACCCTAGCCTTAACCATAACCCTAGCCCCAGCCCTAATCCTAGCTCCAACCCTAATCCTAGCCCCAGCCCTAATCCTAGCTCCAACTCTAATCCTAGCCCCAGCCCTAATCCTAGCTCCAGCCCTAACCCTAGCTCCAACCCTAACCCTAGCCTCAGCCCTAACCCTAGCCTTAACCATAACCCTAGCCCCAGCCCTAATCCTAGCTCCAACCCTAATCCTAGCCCCAACCCTAGACGTAGCCCCAGCCTTAACCCTAGCTCCAACCCTAACCCTAACTCCAACCCTAATCCTAGCCCCAGCCCAAATCCTAGCTCCAACCCTAACCCTAGCCCCAGCCCAAATCCTAGCTCCAACCCTAACCCTAGCTCCAGCCCTAACCCTAGCTCCAACCCT
Source organism: Acipenser ruthenus (assembly GCF_902713425.1). Taxonomy (NCBI): domain Eukaryota; kingdom Metazoa; phylum Chordata; class Actinopteri; order Acipenseriformes; family Acipenseridae; genus Acipenser; species Acipenser ruthenus. Next base: position 284,262 of record NC_081236.1, read on the forward strand.
AATCCTAGCTCCAACCCTAACCCTAGCCCCAAATCTAACCCTTGCTCCAACCCTAACCCTAGCCCCAACCCTAATCCTAGCCCCAGCCCTAATCCTAGATCCAACCCTAATCCTAGCTCTAACCCTAAACCTAGCCCCAACCCTAATCCTACCTCCATAACCTTGACTCCAACCGCAACCCTAACCATACTTCCATAACCCAAACCTTGACTCCAACCGCAACCCTAACCATAGCTGCAACCCTATCCCTAGCCCCAGCCCTAATCCTAGCTCCAACCCTAACCCTAGCTCCAACCCTAAACCTGAAATGAATTGCATTAATTCGATGGTTATGGAGCATGGATAAGGGTGTCTGCTAAGAAATAAATAATAATAATAATAATAATAATAATAATAATAATAATGGTACAAGATGAAACATTTGTCCTCCAATTCAGCATATAAATGGTGCAAATCTAGCACGCTGCTAAATGTGAGTATAATATAAAAACTGTCTATTTTTGCACAGGTAATTTTGCATTCTTAACATGCTTCTCCTCCAATGGTTAGACTATGCATTTAGTCTGCAATGGTTCGCCATGTTTTTGTTTTTTTTTAACACGCTTTACCATACCTCTCTGGGCTTTACAGCGTTTACCTGTTCTCAACCATGCTTTATCACACTTTGATAAGCTTTGTTTTACTCCGGGAAACTTTTATAAGGGTGCTACTAACACAAAAGAATTTGACACACATTTCTGAAGAAGTCCTTCTCATAGCCTTCAATATAGATTCAGCTCATTTGTCAAAGAGCCTGACGGCATTCAGTACACATCTTAGCACGGGAGTGTTTGATACTGTAGTGGTGGATGTGTAACCATGGCAATAGAGGACTCCTATTATAATTATGTTTCAAGAGCCAGTTTTTGAGCCCAGCATTCCAGACCCTTGAGCTCCCAGTTCCTCCAGTAGAAAGAGCGCTGATGTCAGACCAGGTCTCTTGTGTTGGGTTAGCTAACAAGGCTGCTGATCTGGAACGATGCCAATTGGGGGGGTGCTTAAGGGGCCATACCCCCCCCCCCAGTTCAAAGCTAGTGTCCACCCCCCATCCCCCCCAGTTCAGATCCCAGATTGAGATACAAATCTATGACAAATCATTAATAAAAGTAAACACAAAAATCTATCATCTGCGTTTTCTGGGAAATTTCTATGGTTGTATATTTCTTAGAAATTAGTACCATTAATGAACTCATACCTCCCCCCATTAGCAGCCCTGTTTGTAGGGTCTCCTTTTCTCGCAGTGCGTGACGTTTTCTAATCCACGCATTTCGAGGGCGGAGTCATGCTGCAGCGTGGAGTATTCAACCTGGGTGACCTTTTCCATAATTATTATCTACAGATGATAGACAAAGAGAAGGAGCTGTGATCCCTTTTATTGGGCTAACTAAACAGTAATTAATCACAAGCTGTCAAGACCTCAAAGGTCTCTTCTTCAGGTGAAAGTGGGAAAGATTCTCTCTAGATTATAATTCGAGTGATTTACAGTCAACAGGTAGCATTGTTTCCGTTTGTACAAACTGCAGGAGTGTATAGCCTTATTGTAAGCTAATAATTAGTCATGTTTATTCACCAGACACACACACACACACACACACACACACACATGCATACATGCTCAGTTGCACACACTGTTACACACACACACACACACACACACACACACACACACACAGCCTCCTGCACTTTTGGAAACTCTGTCAAGTGGGAATGTTTTGTCCTTCTTTTCTGAGGGATGCAAAACAGCCATTCAGGCCTCCCACAATTGCTCTGAAGAAAAAACATGGAAATCGCTCACAAAAAACACACACACACACACAAATAGAAAAGAAAGGACCCATTAAGCCACCGCATCATTTACTTGCATACAAACTCAATTAAATTGCACACACAGCTGCCCCCCTCCTCTAGCTCAATGGAGCAAGCATGGCACTAAGAGTCTTTTAGCATTGCAGCTGACCCTGCCTTTAATGTGCTGTGCTTTACTGTTCCTGCCCATGCTTTTAACATTATTCACTGACAACCATGTGCTGGTTTTTCCATTAATCTATTGCTGATGGCAGTGGCTTTTTATTTTGCAAGCTTCGATTTAACATTGGGGGATTAATCACACTGGCGTCCTTATTAGACACCAATTGGATGCATTTGTTAACTCATGTATTTATGCATGTGTTTGTTTAACCCGGAGATGTATGCATTTGGACCAGGGCCTCTTTTACAAGGGGGTCCTGGAAAACAGTGAAATCGCAGTAAAGTCCAAAACTTAACATTGAACTTAACCAGTAGCCTACAGAACACATAAGACGCGTATCTATCTGTTAGTGTGGACTGGAGAAGAAGCACTGGCAGATTGTTCTAAGCCATTCCGTCACACGAAAACCAGAGAAAGAGAGGTGATCAAATTCCATCTTCATACCACGAGGCAAACAGTTCCACGCCTTCCGGAGCTGTGTATGCAAAAGATAATTCTCCCGTACAGTTGTGTGCAAATGTGGGTTAGAATTTAGAACACCCCGTCGTTGCTTCTGTGGTTTTGATTTGCTGTGAGTATGAAATCAGACCGCTGTCGCTGAAACAAATCTTGGAAAATTATCAAAATAGGCACACTGGTGATTGTCTAATTGAATTGATGACTTTAATAGGCCACACACGTGCAGTTTGTTTAAAATAGTAAGAGGAAAGGAACACAGAGCCACACGTGGTAAAATGCAGGAGACTTTATAGAATACGTTAAGATAAGCAGCGACCCTCACAAACCCGAGCAGCTGTTTCTTCATCGACTGTGGAGAGCTCCATCACAACTATTGAGTAATCGATTCCTGCAGCTCTGCCCATTTTATTTGATTCTTGTTTACTCCAAAAATACAACCAAACAGAGCATATAATTCAAGGCATCTTAATCCTTGCGAAAGTGTGCCACAGTAAAAGTACAGCAAAGTGTAGTAAAGCACAGTGACAGCATGGAAGAGCATAGGGAAGCATTGTAAAGCACAGAGAGGTCTGGTAAAGCATAGGGAAGCATTGTAAAGCACAGAGAGGTATGGTAAAGCATAGGGAAGCATTGTAAAGCACAGAGAGGTCTGGTAAAGCATAGGGAAGCATTGTAAAGCACAGAGAGGTCTGGTAAAGCATAGGGAAGCATTGTAAAGCACAGAGAGGTGTGGTAAAGCATAGGGAAGCATTGTAAAGCACAGAGAGGTCTGGTAAAGCATAGGGAAGCATTGTAAAGCACAGAGAGGTGTGGTAAAGCATAGGGAATCATTGTAAAGCACAGATAGGTATAGTAAAGCATAGGGAAGCATTGTAAAGCACAGAGAGGTGTGGTAAAGCATAGGGAAGCATTGTAAAGCACAGAGAGGTGTGGTAAAGCATAGGGAATCATTGTAAAGCACAGAGAGGTATGGTAAAGCATAGGGAAGCATTGTAAAGCACAGAGAGGTCTGGTAAAGCATAGGGAATCATTGTAAAGCACAGAGAGGTCTGGTAAAGCATAGGGAAGCATTGTAAAACACAGAGAGGTATGGTAAAGCATAGGGAAGCATTGTAAAGCACAGAGAGTTCTGGTAAAGCATAGGGAAGCATTGTAAAGCACAGATAGTTCTGGTAAAGCATAGGGAAGCATTGTAAAGCACAGAGAGGTCTGGTAAAGCACAGGGAAGCATTGTAAAGCATAGGGAATCACTGTAAAGAACAGTGAGGTATGGTAAAACACACTCTTATTATGAAACACGGCAACGCAGGGTAAACTGTGGTACGTGCATAGTGTAAACACGGGGAGGGAAGGCACGGGAAAACAGCAAAAATACAAACTTGTATAGGAGAAAAGAAGAGTCTATTTATTTAAATTCGTCCAACTTAGCGGGAGAGATTCGCTCGCTCTCCCTCTCTGACTCACCGCATCAGAAGAGGAGGGGGCGGGGCCGTTCTGAGCAGCAAAACCCACCGTGACAATAGAACTGAAGCGAGTGAGAGACTGAGAGGGAGGGAGGGAGCGTGTAGCTGTGTGTGTGTCACTGCTGTAGCGGAGGAATAAAAACTGCGCAATTTCAAATCAGGACCGCTTCTGTTTTCTTCCTTGAGAGAGAAAAAACAAACTACCTATCTGCAAACCTGGAGAGGTGCTTCCGTCGTGTTTGCTACAAATATAAGGACGTTCTGATGTCCGTGGGATGCAGTTATACTAAACGTGAACAATATAACTGTTAGAAAAAAAAAATGCGAAATGTCTCCTTTTTTTTTGGCGAGACAGTGTCGTTGTTGTTGTTATTGCTGTTGCACGTTTGCAGTGAAGTTGTGTTGCCCGCAGAAGTGGATTGCGCGCAAAAGGGCATAATGTTAAAGAAAATGGTTCGATTCGTTGGCTGCGGATCGTCTTACATAATTTGGTTGCAATTTCGGGCTGCGTGGCTGAATGACTGTCAATCAGCAGAATACAACTGGAGTCCGCATTGTTATTTTAAAGCTGCAGGGAAAATATACAGATATATTTATATTTACATCAATATACTGTGCGGCGTAACAACATATCGCCACCCAGAAACAAGGTAAGCGTGCCGGAAAATAATATCATAGGACTTTATAGTTCACAACTTTTAACAGTGTAACGTGACGCACTTTTTTTTCCGCTTCTCTATTAAAATCCATAATGTGTGTGCATATGTGTATTTATTTATATATGTGTGTATATATTGTATATTGTGTTCGTATATATCTAGAAAACGTTGCATGGATTTATTTTATTTTCAAAATAATAATGAAATACAGTAGTTATGCAGTGTAGTTATTTTAAGCAATTCTGTTCATTTAACAATTCAAAGCATTTGGTGGGCGTTTAATAATATTGTGCGCGACACGCTTCTGCAGCAAGATGGGTAGCCCTGCTTCTGAACTTAGCGGAGATACAAGAGCTGTTGTGTGTTTGCGTCTCGCTGTTCACTTTGAATGACGAGGCGTTGTAATGGGAGTAGTTTTACGTGAACTGCAGCGATTTTGATTTGCAGTCTTTCATAATATTGCAAAAATGTTGCGTGGCACAAGCACACTTTTTTTTCATATGTAAAACGTGCATACGCGTGTGTGTGTGTGTGTGTGTGTGTGTAATATCACAATGTTTTTTATTCCAGAGTTGCTGTCTGGGCCTAGGAAATAAGGAGGAGTGTCGCATTTTCGTTCTGAAATGTCATGTGGTTACATTGTGGCGCGCGCGCGGGTGTAGTTTTTTTTTTTTTTTTTTTTTTTTCCAGGAAGAACATTTTGAATTTTTTTTTTTCTTTAGATTTTTTTTTTTTTTTTTTTTTTCGGTTACCTCCTACTTTCTTTTAGGCGTGTACCCGCAATGACCGCCAGAGGTCGCCCGAACTCCATTTTATAGTACACAGCACTGTACTCTGATGCACAGAGAGGTCTGGTGAAGCATTGTAAAGCACAGAGAGGTCTGGTGAAGCATTGTAAAGCACAGAGAGGTCTGGTAAAGCATAGGGAAGCATTGTAAAGCACAGAGAGGTCTGGTAAAGCATAGGGAAGCATTGTAAAGCACAGAGAGGTCTGGTAAAGCATAGGGAAGCATTGTAAAACACAGAGAGGTCTGGTAAAGCATAGGGAAGCATTGTAAAGCACAGAGAGGTCTGGTAAAGCATAGGGGAGCATTGTAAAGCACAGAGAGGTGTGGTAAAGCATAGGGAAGCATTGTAAAGCACAGAGAGGTCTGGTAAAGCATAGGGAAGCATTGTAAAGCACAGAGAGGTCTGGTAAAGCATAGGGAAGCATTGTAAAGCACAGAGAGGTCTGGTAAAGCATAGGGAAGCATTGTAAAGCACAGAGAGGTCTGGTAAAGCATAGGGAAGCATTGTAAAGCACAGAGAGGTCTGGTAAAGCACAGGGACGCATTGTAAAGCACAGAGAGGTCTGGTAAAGCACAGGGAAGCATTGTAAAGCACAGAGAGGTGTGGTAAAGCATAGGGAAGCATTGTAAAGCACAGAGAGGTGTGGTAAAGCATAGGGAAGCATTGTAAAGCACAGAGAGGTGTGGTAAAGCATAGGGAAGCATTGTAAAGCACAGAGAGGTAAAGCATATTTAAAAAAAATGGTAAACTAACCCTTATAAAAGCTTCCCATAGTAAAAACACAGTAAAGTGTAGTAAAGCACAGTGAAAGCATATAAACATTAATTAAAAACATTTTTTTTTAAATGTGAAACTAGGGTAAACTATGGTAAATTCTTATAAGGGACCGGAGTGCTTCTCAGCATTCCCAGTGCATTAAAGTTTAGAACACACCTGGGTCTAACAAAAAGTGTGCCAGAAAAACATGATGTTCTAATAACGTACAGCATGAACGTGCAGTACCGTTAATAATCCGCAAGAGGGCGCCAGATGCATAGAAAAGGGCCCCCAGAGCTTTGTAAAGACGTCATCGAACGTGACTTTGCTGCAGAAAATACTAGATCTCTGTATGCTAACACGCCTGTGTCTGAAAACAAACACTGGAGGGGCTTCTAGGCTTTTGATGCCATGGCAACCACACTCACTTATTTCTATTGAAATCTATTAACGCGTTTGCGATGTCATTGACTACATAGCTAATGATGTAGCGATCTAGCTAGTCCTGTCTGTTTAAACCTGCAGGCGTCTGTGCATCCATTTATTTTCCTTTATTCTGCTGTATTGTAAATTATGCCATTTAATTCTGTTAAAACAAACCACACATTGGAGGTAATTCGAGTTAGGCTCATTTTTTTGTAAAGTGTTGAACTGTTACTTAATTATGTTGAAAGCAGAAAGCATGTTCAGAGCTGTGTTTTTCCTTTGTTTGATTATGAACAAAACAGCCCGATTTGGACTAGAATGCCACCCTCTAACCTTTCACTTCATTTTACAGTTTCAATTTCAGTTACGCTGGGTACTTTTTTGCGTGTCAAACTGTAGTAGGTGTGTAGCTACAGCTAAATCTACCCAAGTATAGTTTGCAGTCTAGTCTTGCTCTTATTTATCAAGTGCTTTGGAGAAGGTTCTGGGTTGGCCCAGTCAGCATTTAGCTACAGCGCCCCCTTATGGCATGGAATAGTCAGGACAAGAGTATCCGGGATATGAGATTCCAAGAATTATGGAATTGTGAATGTTTCTGATCCCAGGTTGAACGTATGATGTCTTTTAGAGTGACGTTGTTGTTTTTTAGGGATGTGAAATTACTGCTGTCCTGTTTCTGGTCATCTTGTATAAATTCTACACGCGTCCATTTTCAAAAGCGAAAAAAAAGCTTCTTAAGACGTTACCTCCTTTAGCTGTGGATTCACACTGAAATCAGTTTTAATAAGCCCTTTTTTCCGTTTTGGCAGAGAATGGAGCAGGATCCCACGGAGCAGCCAATCGGAGGGGAGAGGAGGCTTGTATCCGGGCGGATTTGCTTCAGAGCACGAGGGAGGATTCGTGGAGTTCAGTGGGCGTGTCACTGCAGGTGGGCGGGGCCTCCGACACGGGTTTCAAGACTCCAGCCTGATCATTTACACTGTCCTCGGCCGCTCTGTCACATTACGATCAGCACAAGCGAGCCATCAGCAGTTTAAATACAGTATATACATGTCAGTGGTGCTCAATCACTGAGGACAGTACATCAGAACAAGTCCTGGTGGGTAAGCAGCTTGTTATACGATCACGATCATGTTTACTCAAGGCTGCAGAATCCTATTGTACTACAGTATACTTGAGAAGCGATCGTCTCGTGAGGGTGCCTCTTTTAACGACTTCATACCAGGAGGTTCAAATCCCGGCTGAGCCTCCGACTCCCTGTGTGTGACCCTGAGCAAGTCACTGAACCTCCTTGTGCTCCGTCCTGCGGATGAGACGTAAAACAAACAAGCTCCTATTGGAAGTGACTCTGCAGCAGCAGCAGCAGCAGCAGTTGTTGATGATGCAGAGTTCACCCCCCTCGCCTCTGTAAGTCGCTTTGGATAAAAGCGTCTGCTAAATGACTAAATTTATAATAACAGTATATACAATACTGTTCAAAAGTTTTGCAACAGCTGATTTACAGCAAGACTAGGGCCCATGTTTCCTCACTCAGACCCCTTACTTAAATACCCTGGCATCTCTGAATAGAGAAATCCTCTCCTCTTTAAACATATGTTCAGTATTTTAATGAACGGTTCATCTCAGAAGTAGCCCGGTCCTTCGAAATGCTCTCCTGTTTCTAGGAGGGCAGCACCGCTGTGGACGGGGAGTTTGTTGCTGGATAACTTCACTCGGGCTCCTCGCTCACTAAATCTCTTGATAGACCTGAATAGACAACAGTCTCCTCTTTAGAAATATGCCAAGGATTTTAATGAGCGGGTCTGTCCTGCAAGTGCAGTGGCACCCCAAATATGATCCACTTACTACCCTTGTATAACCAGACAGTCATGTGATTCAGCCATCAGAAATGTCTTGGCATCAGATTTTAGCTTCTTATTTCAAATGTATTTAGATGGCCATTTCAATTGCCTCCTCTCTCTCCTCTGTCCTGCAGAACAGGATGCTGGTTGGAGGGGGCGGGTCTTGGACCTCCCTGCAAAGGATCCTGGGTAGATCTCCCAGAATTCAATGCAGAAGATTCCCCAAGAGCTGTCAAGGTGAGTCCTGGGTTTAATTCTCATGATCAGGAACAATGCCTGACCCATTTTCAAATGGCTCCAATACTGTAAAACAGGACCGGCATTTTGTATCGCTATGAACATGTTTGCAGTTCTGGCTTTTGTCCACAAGGTGGGGATAGCGAGCTGATGTTCGCTGCACGGATCCTGGGTGTAAAACATCAGTAAATGGAAGCAGGTTTTCTTTTTTGTGGTTATTAACGTAATGTGATCATTATTCGATTTATTTTAAAAAAAATTAGCATTCACAGTGTTTATTAACTACACGTAGTCTAATTCTTAAAGATTTCGTATTAAAATGAACTGATTTAAGGTTATTTGCGTAGGTGGTGACGTTTCTAAACCCAGAGAGAGAAGCAGTTCTGTAAAGTGTAAATGCTTCATTTTGCGGATGTCTCGCTGTGTGTGCATTTAAAGCAGCTGATGCTTGCACTGTGCCTATACTGATGACAAACTGAATGGAGTAATAATGCTAATTGTGCAGCATGTACAGCTCTAGATAAGTGTTGCACCCGCCTCTATAGAGAACAAACTGATTCAGCTTCATAAAGTGGAATGAAACCTGCTGGATAATGTTACCTTGTCAACATATTGAATCACACACCGCTTTGGAGTTTCAAAAATGGAATAATGTGACAAATCTAACATGAAATGCTACCGTACTACTATTATGGCTTCCGGTAGAGTTTTGCGAGATCATTTTGTAGTTTCTTTGATTGCATGATGTTAAATAAAAGATCTAAATTATATTCACATATACTGCGTGTGTGTGTGTGTGTGTATATATATATATATATATATATATATATAGATATAGATAGATAGATAGATATATAGATATATAATCTCAACACTAAAATTTTAGGTGGCCCCAACTGTTCACAGTGGATTTGAACAAAATTTGACTGAACTGAAAAGACTATTAATTGCAAACATATATCATGAAATAAATTAATGGATCCAGTAACAGGAAAAAAAAAACGTAATTTGATACCATAAAAAAATAATCATAAATTTCAGTCCAGTTCACAATACCAGTGATAAAAAACCGACACCATAAAGCAGTAATCAGTGTAGATTGACCTTCAGACGCAGGACGCTGCTCAGGTAATGAGCTGCTCTCTGATCTTATGGTATTTGAGAGCTGAAAAGAAATACACCCCTACACAGAGATGCAGCTGCAGTACAAGGACAATGGCACTTGAGCTTGTGAGATACAGGGGACTGTAACCCGCTGTGTGATCAGAGGATGTGTGATAATGAGATACAGGGGAGCCCCCCTCCCCTCCACAGAGCGATCGCTGTGTCTTTGAAGAACAAACAGAGACTGTGCTGCTGCTGCAATCCTGTCCACCCCCAGAGAGAGGAGGAGAGACACTCCACACTGAAGAGACAGGCTGTGCCTCTCGGGATGCACACCACACACACACACACACACACACACACACACACACACACACAGTCTGAGAGACACTCCACACTGAAGAGACAGGCTGTACCTCTCGGGATGCACGCACACACACAGAGACACACACACAGACACAGAGCGAGAGACACACACAGAGTCTGAGAGACACTCCACACTGAAGAGACAGGCTGTGCCTCTCAGGATGCACGCACGCACACACACACACACACAGAGAGACAGAGACACACACATACACACAGACAGAGAGACAGACACACACACACACACACACACACACTGAAGAGACAGGCTGTGCCTCTCGGGATGCACGCACACACACACACACAGAGACACACACACAGACACAGAGCGAGAGACACACACAGAGTCTGAGAGACACTCCACACTGAAGAGACAGGCTGTGCCTCTCAGGATGCACGCACACACACACACACACACTGAAGAGACAGGCTGTGCCTCTCGGGATGCACACACACAGACAGAGAGACACACACACACACACACACACACACACACAGACAGAGAGACAGACACACACACACACAGACAGAGAGACACACACACACAGAGACACACACACACACACACTGAAGAGACAGGCTGTGCCTCTCGGGATGCACGCACACACACACACACAGACAGAGAGACACACACACACACACACACACACACACACAGACAGAGAGACAGACACACACACACACAGAGACACTCCACACTGACGAGACAGGCTGTGCCTGTCGGGATGCACACACGCGCACACACACAGTCTCAGAGACACTCCACAGTGAGGAGACACGCTGTACCACTTGGGATTCACACACAGAGACACACAGACACAGAGACGTGCACACACAGACACACACACACAGCGAGAGACACACGCTGAGGCTGAGAGACTCTTCACACTGAAGAGACCTGCTGTGCTTCTGGTTTGATACAGACTCAGACAGAGACACTCAAACAGAGACATGCATGCGCGCTCGCACACACACACACACACACACACACAGGAAATTCTATGTGTGAGTTTGTATCCCTGCTCCAGATGTGTACAGATGTCAGCCCCTTTCTGCTTCGTTTCCGCTCTGACCTCCTCACATCCTCAGCTTCCGAGAGAGAAAAGGGGGGGCGGGCTAAATTTAGAAGCGCTTCTCCTCCAGGACGGATCGAGTTTCCTTTTGACCTACAGGGCAGGAAGTGGCGGTTGCTGCTTTCAAGCACACAGCTTGCCCCCGGGCCCGTGCTGAGTATCTCAGTATAGGACAGGGTTCCGTTACAAGCTGTTTTTTTTTACCGCTGCAGCTGCGATGGAACCCTGGCTGTTTCATATCGCTGCTTGTTTTCATTCATTCCCATATTGTAGAGTATAAATGCGCAGAATTATCCCACCATCAACAAACCCTGTGGTTAGAAACTCACAGCAGCCCTGCTGCTGCTGCACCCAGTCCTGGGGTTAGATCATTTCAATAACAGGCTTCATTGAGGGGAGCTCTGAACCCCAGGACTGGGTGCAGCAGCAGCAGCAGCAGCAGGGCTAGTGTGAGTTTGTAACCCTGCTCAAACTCCTGGCTCCTGATCATTTCAATATTAATAATAATAACAGACTTCATTGAGGGGAGCTCTGAACCCCAGGACTGGATGCAGCAGCAGCAGCAGCAACAGGGCTAGTGTGAGTTTGTAACCCTGCTCAAACTCCTGGCTCCTGATCATTTCAAAGGGAGCTCTGAAAAGGGCCAGTGTGAGCTTCAAGCCTGCCACATGATTGCAAAGGTGTGTGAATCTCGCTGAGGGAGGGAGGGGGCTGTCCTAGGGTGAGGTCACACAGGAAGCAGTGGGTGACAGGGCAGGGAAGCTGTCAATCACTCTCTCACACACGCCTCTGCACTGACCACATCAAAGGGAGTGTGCTGTGAGTGGGGGGGCATTACATCACTCATTACATCACACCTATTTGGGGGGGGGGGGGGGGGCGGATACACGTGTCTCTTAGACGTTAACTGAGGGATTTGTGTTATATGCTTATAAAAGTGTCCCCTAGTAACAGCACAGCAAAGTGTAATGCAACACAGTGAAAGCATAGGGAAGCATTGTAAAGCACAGAGAGGTCTGGTAAAGCATAGGGAAGCATTGTAAAGCACAGAGAGGTGTGGTAAAGCATAGGGAAGCATTGTAAAGCACAGAGAGGTGTGGTAAAGCATAGGCAAGCATTGTAAAGCACAGAGAGGTCTGGTAAAGCATAGGGAAGCATTGTAAAGCACAGAGAGGTCTCGTAAAGCATAGGGAAGCATTGTAAAGCACAGAGAGGTGTGGTAAAGCATAGGGAAGCATTGTAAAGCACAGAGAGGTCTGGTAAAGCATAGGGAAGCATTGTAAAGCACAGAGAGGTCTGGTAAAGCATAGGGAAGCATTGTAAAGCACAGAGAGGTGTGGTAAAGCATAGGCAAGCATTGTAAAGCACAGAGAGGTCTGGTAAAGCATAGGGAAGCATTGTAAAGCACAGAGAGGTCTGGTAAAGCATAGGGAAGCATTGTAAAGCACAGAGAGGTCTGGTAAAGCATAGGGAAGCATTGTAAAGCACAGAGAGGTCTGGTAAAGCATAAGGAAGCATTGTAAAGCACAGAGAGGTGTGGTAAAGCATAGGCAAGCTTTGTAAAGCACAGAGAGGTCTGGTAAAGCATAGGGAAGCATTGTAAAGCACAGAGAGGTCTCGTAAAGCATAGGGAAGCATTGTAAAGCACAGAGAGGTGTGGTAAAGCATAGGGAAGCATTGTAAAGCACAGAGGTCTGGTAAAGCATAGGGAAGCATTGTAAAGCACAGAGAGGTCTCGTAAAGCATAGGGAAGCATTGTAAAGCACAGAGGTCTGGTAAAGCATAGGGAAGCATTGTAAAGCATAGAGAGGTGTGGTAAAGCATAGGGAAGCATTGTAAAGCACAGAGAGGTGTGGTAAAGCATAGTGAAGCATTGTAAAGCACAGAGAGGTGTGGTAAAGCATAGGGAAGCATTGTAAAGCACAGAGATGTCTGGTAAAGCATAGGGAAGCATTGTAAAGCACAGAGAGGTCTGGTAAAGCATAGGGAAGCATTGTAAAGCACAGAGAGGTCTGGTAAAGCATAGGGAAGCATTGTAAAGCACAGAGAGGTCTGGTAAAGCATGGGGAAGCATTGTAAAGCACAGAGAGGTCTGGTAAAGCATAGGGAAGCATTGTAAAGCACAGAGAGGTGTGGTAAAGCATAGGGAAGCATTGTAAAGCACAGAGAGGTCTGGTAAAGCCTATTAAAAAAACAAAACAAACATGTTAACCCTATGCATATTATAACCGTGGGAAAAGCATGTGGTTTAGCGGAGATTGAAGCTGCACCCTCCCTTTTATATATCTGTAAACCCAGTGACCTGAAACTACACCCCCAACCCCCGGTTCTGCGCTCTGAAGAGGTCCTCTTTGCTATAAAGAGAGGCCAGTTAAGGGGGAGGGAGGAGGAAAGGGGGGGGGGGGGGGCTAATTTAATGTGTAAAGTCAACTGCTGCTTGCTTCCTGTTTTCCCACCCCCACCCCCTAAAGAAAACACAGACACACCCTCCGACACAATGAAGACATCAGATTGATTAGCAGATGATTATCTCAACCCCTTTAGATTTGATATCCTGTCCTGCAACTAATTACTTCAGTACAAAGCACTGCTGTTGTACAGTGTTGGTGATTTGGAGGTAGGGGGTGGAGGTTGGCATTAAGAAAGAAAGGTTTTTTTTTTTTTATCAGAGGAAAGCAAAGAGCAAACTGGGGGTGAGAGAGGGAGGGAGGGAGGGAGCAGTCCAGTCTCCATGCCTCAAGCCTGCCCTGGGCTGAGAGAAAGAGGGGACAGAATCGAGGGGGGGGGGGGGGGGAGAGGGGACAGAATCGGGGGGAGAGGACAGAATCGGGGGGAGGGAGAGAGAGGGGACAGAATTGGGGGAGAGAGAGGGGACAGAATCGGGGGGAGAGAGAGGGGACAGAATTGGGGGAGAGAGAGGGGACTCTGCCCTCCTCTCGTTTGTAAACTTTCTTGTGTCCTCTTTAAGTATAGAGGTCGTCTTTAATTCAAATACAGTCAGTGTACAGAAAACTAACATTTAAAAAAAAAAGATTCGGAAACAATATCTTAGTGGCAAAGTAATTTAATGAATTGCCCTAAATGCGCTTCTTTGAAGATCCTAACCCTATTGTTAACGTGTGTGTGTGTGTGTGTCTGCGTGTGTGTTAGTGTCTGTGTGTGTGTTTGTCTGCGTGTGTGTCAGTGTATGTATGTATGTGTGTGTGTCTGTCTGCGTGTGTGTGTGTGTGTGTCTGCGTGTGTGTCAGTGTCTGTGTGTGTGTTTGTCTGCGTGTATGTCAGTGTATGTATGTATGTATGTGTGTGTGTCTGTGTGTGTGTGTGTGTGTGTCTGCGTGTGTGTTTGTCTGCGTGTATGTCAGTGTATGTATGTGTGTGTGTGTGTCTGTCTGCGTGTCTGTGTGTGTGTTTGTCTGCGTGTATGTCAGTGTATGTATGTATGTGTGTGTGTCTGTCTGCGTGTGTGTGTGTGTGTGTCTGCGTGTGTGTCAGTGTCTGTGTGTGTGTTTGTCTGCGTGTATGTCAGTGTATGTATGTATGTGTGTGTGTCTGTCTGTGTGTGTTCGTCAGTCCATAAATAAGAACTGATTTAAATCTTAAACTCAGTATTGGAATTCTCTCTGCTGTCTTTCAGCACCGAAGCCCTCCTTTCGTTGTCATTATTAAATTGGCTGTTAAGTTTAGACAGCTTTCACATTGCATATTGTAACGTAAAGCAGGTTCTGTCTCCTCTCCCCGTATATCTGCAGAAACACTGATGCACTTGTAATGAAATGTGGCGCCAGTCGGACCCTGGGCTTGTTATCGTGGTCTCTGTCTGTCTGTCTGTCCATCCTTCCATCTGTGTAATTTTTTGATAGCATAAATCTGGATCAGGTTGTGATTCGATGTTTCGTTGCCTCTTCTAATTCGACACCTTTCTGTACACTCTGTTGGAGTGATAGGAGTTGCTCGTGCAGCTGTAAGGGAGGCTCAGTGTATTTAAACATCAAGCTCCAGGTCATTTTAAATAACACATGGAAGGCAGTTAAATAAGGATCCAGTAACGCAGAACTCAAAACAAGAACTCTAGCCAGTGCAACTGTTTCACCAGGCTTCAGCGCGAAACAGGCATGAAATCCTGGCTGATCGTCTCTGCTTTGTCCTTTTCTGATCTTTTAAACAAAGCGTTATCGCTTTAAGAGAGGCGCTTTAAACACAGCAGCATCCAGTCCTATCTTTCCAGGGGGCCCCCCAATAACACTGAAACCAAAGCCTGGAGCAGAGCAGTGTTCTGTTACCATGGTGAAAACAGAATCCAGGAGCAGAACGCCCTCCCCATTGGCCCGGGCAACCACAGGATTGTGATGTCAGCTGCCGGGCTGGCCAATGGGGGCGGCTGTGTGTTTGACTGTTGCTAAGGGGAGCGCTGGCAGTAGTCAGCTGTTCTGTGTGTGTGTGTGTCCTGTCTTTTAAAGAGGTGAGCAGTTTGGCATGTTGAGACCTCCTGAATATTTCATGCTGCTTTGTGTATCCTTGATCTTGTCTTTGCAAGGAAGGAGAGAAGGGATTTAACAAGGTGGAAAAAATAAACCCCACAAAACGCTGTGGATTGCTGTGGTATGTGGATACAGTCATGCTCCCAACACAATGCAGTCCGTGCATCTATTTATTTCTGATGAACAAAATCTAAATAACTGTTTACAGTTTCTAACGCGGGGTTAGAAACTCACACTAGCCCTGCTGCTGCTGCTGCTGCTGCTGCACCCAGTCCTGGGGTTCAGAACTCCCCTCAATGAAGTCTGTTATTATTATTAATATTGAAATGATCAGGAGCCAGGAGTTTGAGCAGGGTTACAAACTCACACTAGCCCTGCTGCTGCTGCTGCTGCACCCAGTCCTGGGGTTCAGAGCTCCCCTCAATGAAGTCTGTTATTATTATTAATATTGAAATGATCAGGAGCCAGGAGTTTGAGCAGGGTTACAAACTCACACTAGCCCTGCTGCTGCTGCTGCTGCTGCACCCAGTCCTGGGGTTCAGAGCTCATGAAGTCTGTTATTATTATTAATATTGAAATGATCAGGAGCCAGGAGTTTGAGCAGGGTTACAGACTCACACTAGCCCTGCTGCTGCTGCTGCTGCTGCTGCACCCAGTCCTGGGGTTCAGAGCTCATGAAGTCTGTTATTATTAACTATGCATTGTGTGACCACGGTGCAAAATGAACGTGGTGAACGTGCTCAGTTTTCATGCGAACGAGGAATCCTGTGAAGCAGTAGCTATATTCCGGATCATATTGGAACACAGTATGCAGAATCCTTCTTCCATAGCCTTGCATGCAGCTGGATGGAAGTGTGTGTGCAGCAGTGCCTGCTCAGGAATGCAGCCATTCCTGATGACCTTAGAATTCAGAGTTCGGCTACTTGAGTCTGATCCAGCCATCCGTACACAGCTAGCTTTCCCTTTCCCTCTCCCCCCCCCCCCCCCCCCCCCCCCTCTCTCTCTCTCTCTCTCTCTCTCTCTCTCTCGCTCTGTCGTTCACTCTCCTCCCCCAAGTATTCGGTCCTTTTTATACCAGCGTTACTGTTTTATAAAAACAGAGTGTGCTAGCCTCAATATTATTAATAATAATAATAATAATAATAATAATAATAATAGTCTGACTATGTCAATGTCGGAATAAATGTGGATGCAGCGTTCCAGGAGGAAAAAAAAAAAAAAAAAAGATTTGTGATTTTAGGGATTTTTTATAAATAGCTCCCGGTTTGGAAGGGGCTCGTGTTTTTTTTTTTTTTTTTCCTCTCAGAAGCTCAGACTGACACTGGCTTAACGGAGACCTGAATGGACACGGAGGCGGCAGTCAGTCTCTCTTGGAGGAGCCCCGGGTTCGGTTCAGGAGCACGGTGGCTGTTCTCCGTATCTCCAGCCTCTTTGCTTGGCCCCTCGCCTGCTTTCTTTCTGCTCGGTTTCTATTGTGAGGGTGCGGTAGCTAGGGTGGCGAGAGAGAGAGAGAAAGAAAGAGAGAGAGAGAGAGAGAGAGAGAAGGAATTACAGCTCTGAGGCGGTGAGTGGTTTTTTTTTCTTATTATTTTGAGTATCATGTGACATTCATGTGAATGAATTAATACATGAGTGAGGGGGGGGGCATTTCTCTCTCGTGTACAGTTATCTGAGGCAGTAGATATTCTGAAGGCAAAAATAATTCAGTCTAGAACTGATCTATC
>NC_081236.1:301844-364344 GCF_902713425.1 Acipenser ruthenus
AAGAGAGTTTTCCAGGTTAATTATCCTGTTTTCCATCAACGATGTATCCGTGGTTATCCCGGGATCATCGCTAAAAGTTCGGTAAAGCATAGGGAAGCATTGTAAAGCACAGAGAGGTCTGGTAAAGCATAGGAAGCATTGTAAAGCACAGAGAGGTGTGGTAAAGCATAGGGAAGCATTGTAAAGCACAGAGAGGTCTGGTAAAGCATAGGGAAGCATTGTAAAGCACAGAGAGGTCTGGTAAAGCATAGGGAAGCATTGTAAAGCACAGAGAGGTCTGGTAAAGCATAGGGAAGCATTGTAAAGCACAGAGAGGTGTGGTAAAGCATAGGGAAGCATTGTAAAGCACAGAGGGGTCTGGTAAAGCATAGGGAAGCATTGTAAAGCACAGAGAGGTCTGGTAAAGCATAGGGAAGCATTGTAAAGCACAGAGAGGTCTGGTAAAGCATAGGGAAGCATTGTAAAGCACAGAGAGGTCTGGTAAAGCATAGGGAAGCATTGCAAAGCACAGAGAGGTGTGGTAAAGCATAGGGAAGCATTGTAAAGCACAGAGAGGTGTGGTAAAGCATAGGGAAGCATTGTAAAGCACAGAGGTGTGGTAAAGCATAGGGAAGCATTGTAAAGCACAGAGAGGTCTGGTAAAGCATAGGGAAGCATTGTAAAGCACAGAGAGGTCTGGTAAAGCATAGGGAAGCATTGTAAAGCACAGAGAGGTCTGGTAAAGCATAGGGAAGCATTGTAAAGCACAGAGAGGTGTGGTAAAGCATAGGGAAGCATTGTAAAGCACAGAGAGGTGTGGTAAAGCATAGGGAAGCATTGTAAAGCACAGAGAGGTCTGGTGAAGCATAAAACAAATCATTTTTTCCGCCATTTGCAATACATGATCCAGTGATCAAGTGGTTAAGGAAAAAGGCTTGCTAACAGGAGGTTCCAAGTTCAAATCCCAGCTCAGCCACTGACTCACTGTGTGTGGGACCCTGAACAAGTCACTGAACCTCCTTGTGCTCCGTCCTTCGGATGAGGAGTAAAACAAACAAGGTCCTGTTAGAAGTGACTCTGCAGCAGCAGCAGCAGCAGTTGATGATTCATAATTCACCCCCTTAGTCGTTTTGGATAAAAGCATCTGCTAAATGACTAATAATAATAATAATAATAATAATAATCAGAAAGGCTGTCCAGCTCCGAGAGAGAGACAGAGAGAGAGAGAGAGAGAGAGAGAGCCCTGCACAGTGGCTGAAGAAAAGCCCATTTTAGCCAGCAAGCAAGCGGTGTGGGAATGTGACTCTCACTGCACTGCTCAGCGGAGAGGCGTCGATTTCAACATTAATTGAACACAGCTGCAGCCGGTTAAACATTAATTGACAATTAATTAGACTCCTGGCTCCGGGTGGATTGTTACATTTTAAAAATACATAATTCATAACGGCGTTTACTGAGCTCCTCCGCTGTGATCAGCTTTAGGGAAATTCACCTTGAAGAAGCCTTAATCCTTTCCCTGCCTCCCTGCCTCCCTGCTCGGAGCTGGGCTTGTCTGACATTGCTTAGGATATCATTCTGATAGGCAGTGACCAGGAATGATCACAGTACTCTGATTTGAGTTTACTGCGTTACATTTGCAAGGTAACTTTGCAGTCTCCCCTCCATGCTTTTCTCATGGTTATACGATGCATTCACCATAGTTTGTGTTTTTTAAAAATGCTTTCCCGTGCCTCTCAAGGCTTTATCATGCCTTGGTAAAGCCTTAAAGCAAAAAAACAAAGAGATAATTTTCTCTAGCGTTATTACACAACAAATGTTCTTTAAAATACTGAAATGCTGATCTTTTAAAACAGTAAACGCTAAATTGTAGATTTTTTTTTTTTATGACCACCTTTTTAAAAACATTCTGTTTTCGCCATCAGTGAATTATCAAACAAAATAAAACCATCAATTGAGAGAGAGAGAGAGAGAGAGAGAGAGAGAGAGAGAGAGAGAGAGAGAGAGAGAGAGAGAGAGAGAGAGAGATTTTTAGCAGAAATATATTCCCCGTCTTCGATGCAGCTGGTGCCTTTTTCATTGAAGACATTTTAAAGAAAGCGTGCCGCTCTGCGCAGCGTGTGTTCAGTCGTTTACCGGAAGCAAACTAAACCGGCTGCCAGGATCCTAAACGCAGCGCGACAGAGAGTGTGTCAATAAAGCAAACGATTGCTGGATTTATTTTCAAGCGATACAAAATATGGATATTTGACACTGGGAACTGCAATGGGCACATTTCACAGAAACTGTGAAATAAATACAGACTTACTAATAATGAATAAGGATTGGACACTAAACTAAACGTCTGTGAATTCACAAAAAAAAAAAACGTTTCAATAACGCAGCAGACTGAATGGGTTACTTATTCACTCGCAAAACACTGGCTTGTAACTGGGCTATAAACATGAGCTTGTGTTGGCTGACTGTGTCTTTACTGGCTTGTGCGGGCGTTCGTGTTTTATGAGTGGGGACACCGATTCGAACCCACCCCCGTCCCTGATCAAAGATCAGCAACAGATAGCGTCTGTTTGATTTTGCAATGGGATTATAAATCCTTACAATCAGGTAACAGTTCACCCATTAGCAGGCTGCTGTAGAGCTGAGGGAGGGAGCAGGTCAGACTCCATAGACTTGTGCATGAACTAATTACCCTGATTATCCTCTGTGCTGAATGGTTGATTGTATAAGCGGATGATCAATAGGCACTCTTTATAAATGAGCCTGTCCTGTTTTTCTGTGCCTTGACCAGCGATGTATGTGCAAGATAGCAGCAGGCTGATAATTCTCATAAATAGATGTTTAAACTCTGCATGAATGCTGTGTTTGAGTGAAACGCAGGTCCTCAATCCGATTCGTTTGCTGTGGATGGGAATATGTAAGTGGCTCCCAGGCTGGCCAGTCTATGCCAAACAGGGGATGCAGAGCTAGGGCAAGACCTTTGGGGTTGTCGCAGACTCCTCGCTAGAGGCAGCTCAAATCTACGCATACCGGAATTCCTGGGAAATGGCGGAATGCGCAGGCTCCCACGGAATTCCACAGATACGCCATATTCTGCCGCTACAGCGTGGAGAGGAAAGAGTTAAACCCCAAGCCTTCAGCATTCACTTAGTCTTCCAAGGTTGCTTTTTTTCTTTGTATTTTTTTCATATATGTATCCCAGAGTTCTTTTGAGGCCTCTCTCTCTCTCTCTCTCTCCCCCTCTCTCTCTCTCTCTCTCTCTCTCTCTCTCTCAGGAATCACAGCCACACACAAAAAAAAAAAAGGCGAGCCAATACCAGCTATCAACTAGGCCCTGAGCGATGGTATAGAACAGAGAATGCTGGCTGTTCTAATTCCGGTCTGTTTTTTGTGTGAGAGACACACAGAGAGAGAGGGGGGGAGGGAGGACGGATTTTCAGAACGAGGCTGGAATCTAAGGGAGTGAGAGAGGGGGGGTTACGGAGAGAGAGAGTAGGGGGGGGGTTAGGGGAGGTACTGTTTAGAGAGAAAAAAAATAAGGCAGGCAAGCTTTTTAGTGGGGGTTGGGCGTGTTTTTTTCTGCTCGCTGTGTGTGTGTGTGTGCCTTTCCTTTCTTTGTTTGACTACTAGCTGAGAAAAAGAGAGAAGAGAGTGTGTGTGTGTGAGAGGGGGAGAGAGAGAAAGAAAGAAAGAAAGAAAGCAAGAGTGAGAGAAGACAGAAAGAAAGAAAGAGAGGAAGAAGAGAGGAAAGCGCACACACACACACACTAAGACAGGAGACCAAATTTGACAGTTGTGGGATCTTTTTTGGGGGATTTTTAACAAGCCAGGATTCACAACCACAATATATTAAAACAAACAAACCAAAACACAGGGAGAGGGGAACACGCGAAAGCACAAGTTGTTGGTGTTGAAATTCAAGGATTGGATTACAAAAGAGAATTTTTTTTTTTTTTTTTTCAATGCAGGTATGTTGAAATAAAATGCCACTTGTATTTAAAAAAAAAAAAAAGTAATTTATTATTTTTTAATCATGTTTTTAATCGTTTTATAGCGTGCATGTATTCTTTGTTCTCTTTGAAAAGTGAAAGCTTGCTTGTGCAAACCTGGGTGCTTTTAATGAATTATTTTGCAGAAGCTTCTGTGCAGAGATGGTTCATTTATTAATTAATTTATTTTTTCATTGTGTGGGCTAGGTTTTTTTTTTTTTTTTTGTTAAAAAAAGAAATTAAACTTATTTTCCAGCTTTTTGAAGGCATTTTTACAGCAATTGCACAAACGCACGCTTTTCTATCGTTTTGGTATTTCAGATTTTTGCTGCGTTTTTTTTTTTTTTTAATTCTTTATTCAAATTCGACTTTCATTCCACTGCCTTGCTTTCGATCTGTGGGTTTAATCCTTTTGCTTGTAAACTTTGAAAGACAGAAAATGGCTCTGTTGTTGTTCTGTGTCCAGGAGCTGATTGGTTACAGATTTTTTTGCTCTTGCAAAAAAAAAAAAAAAACAAAAAAAAAAACACCTTTTTTTCTCATTGATATTCGGTATCTGTATGTATTTTAAACGGAGTATTTGCAGAGGTCGTGCATTCAGTGCATCTGGGTTAGAGTAAGGGGATAGTGAAACAAAAGCTGTCTGTACTCCAGACTCCAGCAATGCTGTGTCTACACTGTGCAGAGTGACAGGCGACACCGCAGGGCTGCAGACAGTGTGTGTGTGTGCCGGCTTATATCTCTTTATAAAATAGTTTTACTTTTTTTTTTAAATATATAAATATATATATATATATATAATCAGGTTTGCCAAGTATTTTATCATTTAAAAAGTACCCCCCCCCCCCTCCCCCCCACACACAACTTTTTGCACTATCTCGCTAAACTTATCGGTGTTGTGTTTTGCTCAGTAGCGGAACGGTATGAAAAATACTATCGGGTGACGAAATCGATGTAAAAAAAAAAAAAAGAGGCAACTGACGAGAATGCAAAAGTGTGTGTGTTTTTTTTTTTTTTGGTCAGTGTGAGAGGTTCAGGGGAGGAGAGAAAAAGAGAGAGAGAGAGAGAGAGAGAGAGAGATCCGATACAAGTTGAACTGGCTCCGTCACTCGGCAGCTGTTCTGTGTTGTTTTAATCCTCTGAAGTTGACAGGCAGGCAGGCAGACTGGTTGTGTCCCGCTTTCACCCGGTGTTTTTCGCTACAAACAGAAATTAAAAAAAAAAAAAAAAAAGTCTTGAAAGCGAAACTGCAGACACTGTTTCTGTGCGCTGTCTAGCGCGGTTTCTTTTTAAATTTAAATTCTGCCTGAAATGCATTTTACTCTAAAATAGAACTGATCTGTTGCTCTCTGTGTCGCTTTGTTGACCCTAAACCCTGCTTGCAGATCACAACCTCGGTATTATTATTACATTTCTTAGCAGACGCCCTTATCCAGGGCGACTTACAATTATTACTATCACATTATTTTTACATATAATTACCCATTTATACAGCTGGGTTTTTACTGGAGCAATCTAGGTAAAGTACCTTGCTCAAGGGTACAGCAGCAGTGTCCCCGACCGGGGATTGAACCCTCGACCCTCTGGTCAGGAGTCCAGAGCCCTAACCACTACTCCACACTGGTATTAGGAACACCTGGGCAGTGGAGGTGGTTCGTAAGACTGAAACAACCGTAGAGCTCAGAAAATGAGTTTGCAATGGTTTGAACTGAACGTGTGCACCTGCTGTCTCTATTAGTAGTAAGTGTAAATGAAGCAGAAACGAGTTCATTAAGGAAGTGTATTTTTAGCCTGCAGTGAATTACAAGCAAATAAAAAACATCGAGGGGTTCTGTGACGTCATAAACTAGGAGAGAGCCCGTGCAAAACCCCCGTATGTATTTGCTTGTGATTTAGCACACTTATTTAATTTTTTTTTTTTTTTTTTAATATTACATACATTTGACACTATTGCAGTTTGCAGCTCCGGCCAAAAGTTTTGCATCACCTAGAATTTTAGGATTGAGACACAGCATTTAAAACAAAGGCAAACAAAACTATATGAACATCATTTTTTTTATTTAACATCATGTAATGAAAGAAACTACAAAATGCATTTCATTTTCGCGTGCAGTGTTTAGTGTTCGATTTTGAAATGTCACATTTTTCAGTTTTTGGTTAGTTGTTCATTCATGGGAAACTACAAAGCGACGTGCGATTCAGTATGTTAACGGAACATTATCCAGCCGGTTTCGACTTTATGAAGCAGAATGAGTTCATTCTATAGGGTGATGCAAAACTTTTGGCCAGAGCTATCTATCTATCTAACTAACTATCTGTCTATCTACCTCTGTCTGTCTGTCTCTCTCTCTGTCTATCTATCTGTCTGTCTCTGTCGGTCTATCTATCTCTGTCCGTCTGTCTGTCCGCCTGCCTGTCTGTCTGTCTGTCTGTCTGTCTGTCTATCTGTCTATCTATCTCTGCCTGCCTGCCTCTCTGTCTGTATCTATCTACCTGTCTCTCTCTCTGTCTGTATCTATCTACCTGTCTCTCTCTGTCTCTATCTATCTATCTCTGCCTGCCTGCCTCTCTGTCTGTATCTATCTACCTGTCTCTCTCTGTCTCTATCTATCTATCTATCTCTGCCTGCCTGCCTCTCTGTCTGTATCTATCTACCTGTCTCTCTCTCTGTCTCTCTATCTACCTGTCTCTCTCTGTCTCTCTATCTATCTATCTATCTGTCTATCTATATCTATCTATCTATCTATCTATTTTATATATATATATATACACACACACACACACACACACACCCCATATATTGACCCCAAAGCATGCAAAGGAATCTCAACACAAAGTAGAAGTTGCTAAATGGAGAAAAAAGCGGAGAGAGTGACTGTGTTGACATTGTGTGTTTGTGGATATCTCCCGTTCCTCGTTGTCTGTGACCCGCTAGCCCACCTCGGCTCAGCGCACGGCTGTCAGGCCTGCGAGGCCTGGTGGGCGGGCTTCCTTCATCTCTTAAAGGGATTCTCTCTCTTAAAGGGGCCGCGCCGTTTCTCTCTCGCACAGCTGGGGTGTAAACTCCAGCCTCACTTGGCTGGTGATGAAAAGAAATCTTATTACTATTATTTTTTTTTGTCTTTTGAAAGCAGAAAGGAGCCGGCTAGATTTACAAAACGTTTACAGCTGCTGCCAAAAAGTGAAACAAGTTGAATCATGTTTAACATATTGAATTACGCACCGCTTTGTGTAGTTTTCCCATATACTTAACAAAAAAAACTTTGACCTTTTTGAAATCTAAAGTGAAATGCTACTGTACTGCTGTTATGGCTTCCGGTGTAGACTTTTTTTTTTGCGAGATCGTTTTGTTTCTTTGATTACACAATGTTAAATAAAAGATCTAAATAATGTCCATATAGCTTTTTCTCCATCTCGGTTCTAAAACTCTAGCTAATGCAAAACTCTTTTTGTCCGTACTGTATGTTGCACAAACTCCCCGCGACTCACCAGCTGGCTCCCTGTCTTTATGCCTCAGACAACATTTTCTGCACAAGCATAACCAGTTTAGCCTGCTGAACTCGTGCACACCCCTGCCTTGTTCCTACCTTGACTTGCTTCGGTATGGTTCCACAACAAGGCAGTGAGATCCATGCAAAACTGTTGGCTGGGATGGGACCCCATTGAAAACAACTGCCGTTCATCTTTTAAACCGTGCTTTGTTTTTTGCCATGAATACAAATTTTAAAAGGGTTGGAGATGTACCATCTCTTAATAACGAGTCCTTTTTGAAAGCGCAGAGAGAGAGAGAGAGAGAGGGAGAGAGGGAGGGAGGGAGGGCGGTGAATGCAAAGTGGCCTTTCTGAATCGATTGGGACGCGCCTGGTCTAGGCAGATCAGTTACATGCTGTGTAGAGGTCAGTGCAGATTCAGAGAAAAATGATACTGACTTAATATCGGAGCACCAGGTTACCCCTAACCACTCAGAACTACTGCACTCGGAATAATTTTTTGAATTGTACAGTGTTATTGCAGTTTTACTATGCTTTCCCCCTTGGTTATACGATGCATTTACCATAGTTTACAATGGTTTTCTGTGTTTTTTTTAAAAAGACGTTATATGCTTTTTCAATCCTTCTTTGCTTTACAATGCTTCCCTATGCTTTACCACACCTCTCTGTGCTTTACAATGCTTCCCTATGCTTTACCAGACCTCTCTGTGCTTTACAATGCTTCCCTATGCTTTACCACACCTCGCTGTGCTTTACAATGCTTCCCTATGCTTTACTATACCTCTCTGTGCTTTACAATGCTTCCCTATGCTTTACCAGACCTCTCTGTGCTTTACAATGCTTCCCTATGCTTTACCAGACCTCTCTGTGCTTTACAATGCTTCCCTATGCTTTACCACACCTCTCTGTGATTTACAATGCTGGTATTTCATTGTAATTCTAATGCTCAGTAAATATAACGTAAGCAGGTGATTCTCAGAGGCTGCAGTGCGCAGCTGTGTCGATGCTGGGCTGACCTTTGATGTGTCAATTCATTCCCGTACCACAGGGCCAGCAGTTGACCCCTCAGATTACATCTCTTAATAAGCACATCACACCAGCCAGAGCGGTCGCAGCGTTAACCGTGATGATCACAATAACATTCCCAAGTTCATACGTCGTCTCTTACTGTACCCACTTCAGACACTAATTATTTTCTGACATTTGAAAACAGCTTGTGTGAAACTATAGCAGCAGGTCTGCGCTCCGTCCCTCTCGGAACACTCCCATTAGCCCTGGCTCCTCCCCCTCCCTCTCAGAACACTCCCATTAGCCCTGGCTCCTCCCCCTCCCTCTCTGAACACTCCCATTAGCCCTGGCTCCTCCCTCTCTGGACTCTCCCATTAGCTCTGGCTCCTCCCCCTCCCTCTCAGAACACTCCCATTAGCCCTGGCTCCTCCCCCTCCCTCTCTGAACTCTCCCATTAGCCCTGGCTCCTCCCCCTCCCTCTCTGAACTCTCCCATTATCCCTGTGCTTGATTCTGGCCCCTCCCCCTTCCAGCCAGTCACCGGGGCCCAGCTGTTGAGGGATTACGTTACACGCATTGGACCGTGGCCAGCCCCTACCCCTTTAACTGCACATTAAAGGAGACTCCGTACGGCTCTTTAAATTGACACAGGCAAACGAGGACAGAGACAGAGAGAGGGGGAGGGGGAGGGGGGCTGGCTCTCTCGCAGTTACAGCTGCTTCGCTCTTAAATGCGTGCGACAGATAGACAGACAGGCAATGCAAGCCGTGTTGAAACCCGCCCTTAAGAGCGATGGTCCGTATTATACTAAGGGGAGCATTTAGAAAGACAGAGAGTCAGTCTGCTGTTTGTATTTAGAAAGACTAAAACCGACATAAGCAGGCAATGCATAGAGAAATCCGTAGCTCACTGTGGTAAAGCAGGGGCACGGCACAAGCATTGCCAAGACTGGGCAAACGTTTGCATATCAGTTTCACCCATTCAAATGTTTAGTACGCGCTTCATCAGCCCAGAGTGTGTCTAGGTAACAAGCTCAGGTGTGTCTGATTAAACTGGCAGTAAAACCAGGAGTGGATCAGACTGCTGTGCATTTCCATTGCTGTAACATGCTTGGAAGCCGTGTGTACCGTAAGTGGTTTTGCAAACATCAGGGAATGTAATCAAATGCATTTTGACCTTTTCACAGCTGAATACCTACAGATAAGGTCCCCCCCCACCCACAAAATGAAAACCTCCTACACACCTATAGGCTCTGGGACATTCAAACAGGACGTGTGTGGGTCGGGACGTGCGACTGCAGGCAGTATCTGATTCAGATCATCACGAGATCTGGTCTGAGTAGCGCTGCACTTTTCAATATTGACAGAATCGGAATTGACATTGAAGGTCATCAGTTAAGGAGCATTCAGACAACCGTTGTATATATTTATATATAAACTGCCTGGTGATGTCTCCCCCTCCGATTGGGTTTGGCACGGCCCTGGTGGGCGGGCATGTTCTCCTGGTATATCCCGGGGCCCTTGATGACTCTGGGAGGCTGAACCAATAGTTTACTGAAGCATCAAATCTGCCCGAAAATGCTGAACCTTTAGTTAAAAGAAGTTCTCAGTTTCTGTCCCTTATTTTCAGGGTATTTTGCACTTGCGCGTGCACTTCCTGGGTCGTTTCACCTCTGCAGTGTCCCTGGGGGGGGGGGCGAGGCGTGTCAGTCAATAAAAGGCAGCAGCTGATTCGGCGAACGTGTGTTTGACAACTTCATGCAACGTTTTTTTTTATTTTGTACCAAACCCTTTTTCAGTTCCGATTTTAAGGTTGTAGTGAATTGAGTTGGGAATGGATTGGAGTGAATGGGTTCAAATAACATTTAAGATGAGAAGCGTTTTTGAGCGGTGGTTTAGAAAAAGCGTGGAGAGAAAGAGAGAAAGAGAGAGGCTGCAGTTCCAGTGTACTTGCAGATATCAGGCTGGTGTGATCGCATGGCTGTGTGTCTCTGTTATACAGATGTGAGCTGTGGTGAGATGTTATGAGCCGTGATATTTGTGGTTGCATTGTTGCTTACTCAAGTCGAATCGCCCACGGTTTGACATTTACTATTAACTTATCAGACTGGCTTCTTATAGCTCGGCATGGGTACAGCCAGACAGAGACAGACAGAGGCAGACAGACACAGACAGAGACAGACAGACAGAAGCATTACAATGGCAATGCAGACAGACAGACTTACCAGCTTTATTAAAAGCAAGATGTTGCGTAGCACTTGGATCCATTCCTGGTTTTACTGCGAGTTTAATCAGACACACCTGAGCTTGTTACCTAGACACACTGGGGCTGATCAAGCTGGGAGTAAAACCTGGAATGGCTGAAGCCGCTGTGCAACAGGAGTCTTATTCCCCTCGCTGTAATAAGAACGTTTGCCAGCAAGCAGAGGCAGAGTGGAAGGGGGGGGGGGGGGGGCGGAGAGAGACCTTTGTACTTTGTTATTCACGATATCAGATACAGGAATCCGCTGTCCTGCCTCTTATCAGCGGGGCTGTGCGAGTTCACACAGCCCCAGTTTGTCATTCCCTTGGGGTGTGAGCGGGGAGGGTGAGAGAGTTAGAGAGGCGTGAGAACAGCAGGGCAGTAATCCCTGGCAATGAGTTTCCTGCAGCATATTTTCTGTGCTTCACCGTACATTGCTTGGGTCCGAACTGCAGCTCTTTCCCCGGGATAATTCACCATTCACAGGGATGGAAACAAGACTCCCATTGCACAGCACTTTGATCCATTCCTGCTTTTGCTAGGAGTTTAATCAGACCCACCAGAGCTTGTTACCTGTGCACACTGTGGCCAATCAAGCTGGTAGTAAAACCTGGTGAAACTGCTATGCAACAGGAGTATCATTTCCATCCCCCCCCCCCCCCAGTTCAGATCCCAGATACTTTTTCCATAATGCCCCCCCCCCCCCCCCCCCCCCCCCCACAGTCTGTGGCAGTTTTTAGTTCACAAAGTCCTCAGTATTGATCGTGTTTTCTGTCGGTTCTGTTTCAGAGAGTGGACCGGGCTGGCCGGGATAGTAATGCTGTGAATCAGACTCGTCTCGTCTCTCTGACTGACAGGTGAGAACCACTCTTATCCCTTTAAGCCTTACCCTTTTTAATTCTCTCCTGTTTTTTTTATGTATTTGTTTTGCAAGGAGATCAAAATCCTGGTAATGTTACAAAGTGAGTTGCAAAACCCACTGTATTGAATTACTCGCTTATTTTGGTCTAGTTTTTGTATAGTTAACAAACGTTTTTACCTCCTTTAAAAAATAAAATAAAATAAAGACCTGAGTAAATACTTTAAACACTTATGAAAATATTCTAGTTTCAGTAACGCTGATGAAGGCACTGGAGCCCAAACGCTGGTCTGCTTCACTCAGTTTAGTTTCAGTAACACTGATGAAGGCACTGGAGCCCAAACGCTGGTCTGCTTGACTCAGTATAGTTTCAATAACACTGATGAAGGCACTAGAGCCCAAACGCTGGTGTGCTTGACTCAGTTTAGTTTCAGTAACACTGATGAAGGCACTAGAGCCCAAACGTTGGTCTGCTTGACTCAAACTCTACTAGTTGTACACTCAGTAAGGCTTATGAAGGCACTAGTCAAAGCCACACACACACACACACACACACACACACACACACAGACACACTGCTGCCTAATCTGTGCTCTGCCTGCCAGCTGTAAGCTGGTATCAGTGTGTGGGTTGGCGCTACCTCTCTCTCTCTCTCTCTCTCTCTCTCTCTCTCTCTCTCTCTCTCTCTCTCTCTCTCTCTCTCTCTCTCTCTCTCTCTCTGCCCCTCCTGTGTGTGTGTGTGTGCGTGTGCGAGCGTCACGCTGGCAGTAAGAGTTCACAGCCAGTCAGTGTGACTCAGGCCTCGTTTTACACACTCACTCACGCTCGCACGCACCCACACCCTTGCATGCTCCGACACAAACGTTTGTGTCTCTGCCTCTCTGAACAGACAAGAGAATGGTCTGACTCAACGCTTGGGCGCGCAGATTCAACAGGAGCGCTCAATTCCGTCTACAGTGTGTCGCTTTTTGCGTTTTTACAAACTGGCTTTCTTGGCAAGGTCCAGTCTGCTCTGAGTTTTTGCCAAAGCAATTCAAGTCACGCTGACGAGACCCTGATAAAAACACGCTTTCATTGTAAGACGCGGTGCTTCTGAATTGTCGCAACTTCCTTTTTTTTCGTGTCAGAGCCGTTGTCCTCATTTGCCCACAGGCTGCGTTGTAATTTCATGGGGCATTTGTAACTGCCATCTGAGAAGTTACTCTAATTGTGTTAAATGTCCTTTTATTTGATCTCTCTCTCCCTCCTTTCCTCTGTCTTCCCCCATCTTTCTCTCTCTTTCTCTCTCCCTCCCTCTTGTCTCTCTCTGTATCGTGTGTGTGTGTCGAGGGCTTGTTGGAACAGCTTCAGTTAGTGACTCAGGTTTTTTTGTGAGTGTGAGAAGCAGTTCCTGTTCTTATCTAAATGTTATTTTAACCCATTCACTCCAATCCATTCCCAAATTACCTCCAGTGGCAAAGCAGGCAGACAGACAGACAGGCAGACAGTGGCACTACAATGGCAATGCAGACAGACAGTGGCAATGCAGACAGACAGGGGCACTACAATGGCAATGCAGACAGAGAGAGGCAGACAGGGGCACTACAATGGCAATGCAGACAGAGAGAGGCAGACAGTGGCACTACAATGGCAATGCAGACAGACAGACAGTGGCAATGCAGACAGACAGACAGGGGCACTACAGTGGCAATGCAGACAGACAGACAGGGGCACTACAGTGGCGATGGTTCTGTATTACACTAAGATGCAATGGTAGCACAATGGGATGGTAGAATGATACTACAGGTGCGATAGTCATTTTTTAGATAATATCTAATACACTGCTTATCCATTGCAGTACAGTACTGTGTTACCATATAGAGTATCTCCCTCCCTCTCTCTGTCTCTCCCTCTCCCTCTCTCTCCCCTCTCTCCCTCTCTCGCTCTGTGGAGAAGTCAAGCTGTGATATGACCAGCAGGCTGTTATCAGACCTCGGTGACGTGTGTGTGTGTGTGTGTGTGTGTGTAGACTCGTGTTTACAAGCACAGTCGTTATAATTATACTCTCCTGCAAAGTGGCATTTTAGAGCACGTAATTGCACGGGGCAGCAAATTACACACACGCGGTCTCAGGAACAGGTAACGCCCAAGCGCACAGAAACACGGAAAAACACGCGTGCTCGGAGCGTGTTAGAGATCCGAACAACATGCATGAATCGACAGGCTGGTAGAAACACTCAAGGAATCAGAGCGTAACTCACAGTAGCTTCCAGTGGGCAGGTGTAGCAGTGTGGGAATATCAGAGGCATTCTGTGGAGTGTTTTATGGGTTATAATGTGTAGTGTTGGCGTTTAGCTTTGCATGCATGTAGTTCTGCTTAATTGACCCTGATAAGTTTACTGTGGTATTTTTGCAGTCCTCCCCCCCATGCTTTTCCTGTGGTTATACTCTGCATTTACCATAGTTTGACATTTTAATAATTTGCTTTACCAGACCTCTCTGTGCTTTACAATGCTTCCCTATGCTTCACCAGACCTATCTGTGCTTTACAATGCTACCCTATGCTTTACCAGACCTCTCTGTGCTTTACAATGCTTCCCTATGCTTTACCAGACCTCTCTGTGCTTTACAATGCTTCCCTATGCTTTACCAGACCTCTCTGTGCTTTACAATGCTTCCCTATGCTTTACCAGACCTCTCTGTGCTTTACAATGCTTCCCTATGCTTTACCACACCTCTCTGTGCTTTACAGTGCTTCCCTATGCTTTACCACACCTCTCTGTGCTTTACAATGCTTCCCTATGCTTTACCACACCTCTCTGTGCTTTACAATACTTCCCTATGCTTTACCACACCTCTCTGTGCTTTACAATACTTCCCTATGCTTTACATTGTTGTCACTGTGCTGTATTACACTTTGCAATGCTTTTATTATGAGAAGCTCTTCAGAGACCTCAAGGAGGCAGTGAATGTGTCTCATGCCCCTGGCAGGAGGGAGCAGGGGGGATGTGAGTACTGACTGGGGTCTGGCAGCCCCCTCACATCTGCTGCACAGTCACACGGCGATGTGTCATTAGAACAGAACACTGTGCTCCTCTCTCCCCTCATTCCCCTCCCTCTCCCTCCTCTCCCATCACTGTGTCACAGCATCAATGAGAATCTCACTGCTGTGGCGTGATTCAGAGAGAGGTGCTGTGGCTAGACACTGACACAGAGACACACACACTGACACTGACCCACACAGAGACACACAGACACTGTACAGACACTGACACACAGAGACACTGACACAGAGACACACACATGGACGCTGACCCACACAGACACTGTACAGACACTGTACAGACACTGACACAGACACTGACGCTGACCCACACAGAGACACTGACACACAGACACTGACCCACACAGAGACACTGACACAGACACTGACACACAGACACTGTACAGACACTGACACACACAGAGACACACACACTGATGCTGACACACACACACACAGACACTGTACAGACACTGACACACAGAGACACTGACACAGAGACACACACATGGACGCTGACCCACACAGAGACACTGACACAGACACTGACACACAGACACTGTACAGACACTGACACACAGAGACACACACACTGATGCTGACACACACACACACACAGACACTGTACAGACACTGACACACAGAGACACTGACACAGAGACACACACATGGACGCTGACCCACACAGAGACACACACACACACAGACACTGTACAGACACTGACACACACAGACACTGACGCTGACCCACACAGAGACACTGACACTGACACACAGACACTGTACAGACACTGACACACACAGAGACACACAGACACTGACACACACAGTGACACACACACTGTACAGACACTGACACACACAGAGACACTGACACAGAGACGCACACACTGACACTGACTCACAGAGACACACACACGGACAGTGTACAGACACTGATCCACACAGACACTGTAAGACACTGACACACAGAGACACACTGACGCTGACACACACACACAGACACTACCCAAACAGAGACACTGACACACACACTGAAGCACACAGACACTACTCCAAGACACACACACACACACACACACACACACACACATGCACGCATACAGACAGACACTGACACACACGCACGCTGTTTGGGCCACATTTGATTCATTTGAGTTATATATTCACTCTTTCATGCATTTTCATTGAGGTGTCATTTAATATAATCAGCATCACTAATATTAATCAAAAGCCTCAAAGCTAAATAAACAAAACAAAACAAAACCCCTCTGCAGTGCCTTGGTCCTGCACCTGGCTGCTCTGCGCTGGTAATAAATCTTTCCTAAGTAATGCCCTCCGGGTGCTGAAAGCTGGCTGCGTGGAGCTGTTATCGGAGCAGGGCTGTTTGTACAGGAGTCCCGCACACCCACCATGCATGAACACATCATCATCCCTCCCGGGTTCAAACACAGGGCAGCGTGCCGGGCTCAGCCACACAGAGCCTGGGGGTGCATCTCCCTGGAGATGGGGATATAGGGGTCTCACACACACAGAGACAGACAGAGACAGAAACAGAGAGTGAAAGAGACAGACACACACACACAGAGACAGACACAGAGAGTGAGAGAGACACACACACCCAGAGACAGACGCGCACACACACAGAGCGAGAGAGACACACACAGAGCGAGAGAGACACACACAGACAGACAGATGCAGAGACACACACACACACACACAGAGCGAGAGATATACACACACACACAGAGGCACACACACACATGGAGCGAAGGAGACACACACACACACAGCGAGAGATACACACACACACACAGAGACAGACAGACACAGAGCGAGAGACACACACAGAGACAGACAGACAGAGAGACACAGACACAGGCGCACGTGCACACACACAGAGACACACGTAGAGACATGCACGCACACAGACACAGATACACATAGACAAACACGCAGACACACACACAGACACACATGTTTGCATTGCTATATTTGTGGGGACTTCGCTTGACTCACTATTTTTTTACTAGGGTGAAAGTTGAGAACAAACTAAATATTGTGACACTTTTGTTATTTTTTTTTTAAAGACATATTTATATATAAAGACATATTTAGTTCTTAAAAACGTGTTTTACAAAGTGGGGACGTCCCCACAGCGTCGTTTTTTCAGGAGCTACTGTCTTTGTGGGGACATTGTATCAAATTGTGTGCACACTGATACCAATACCTGCCCACACACACAAACACACACACACACACACACACACACACACACACTCTCAGTTTCCATTTATGCTCTACAGTCCTACTCTCTGCTAAATTTGAATTACTGACCCATAAAAACACAACAGGAGAACATAATACCAGTTGCAACAACAGAACGAAAGCCACGTGAACTCGAGTGAAGCTGGCCTGGGATGTGAGGCTGTCTGTCCTTTGCAAGCCCCAGCCTCCTCAGGAGAACAGACTCCTCTCCCCCTCCTCTCTCTTTCCCATACCTCCTCCGTTGAAGCGTTCCCGACGGTTTCGATAGGAATTTCCTCTGCGGGTCTGGGCTTCTCTGGAATGCCACTCGGGTGGCTGATCTCACGGCGGAGTTAACCCCTCATGCGCTGACTGGCAAAGCTGCCCATTCCAGACCTTTTTCAATGGTCTAGAGAGAGACGGGTCTGGTTAGCACTGCTCCGCACGCCCCCTAGGGGAATTTATTAGCATGACTGCATCGCTTAGAAAAGCCGCATTGTAGCTGCCCCATGCGTGTGCCACCATTGCCCCTCATTATAACACAAAACCATTATTCCATTGTCATTGTAGTGCCACTGTCTGTCTGGATTTCCATTGAAGATCATTTAAGGTATAGCTAGCATACTGTGGTCCCATTCTACCAATGGCATCCCATTGCAGCTGCCCTATACTTGTGTTAGCATTGCCCTTCAGTATAATACAGAACCATTATTGCATTGCCATTGAAGATCATTGAGGGTATAGTTAGCACACTGTGGTCCCATTCTACCAATGGCATCCCATTGCAGCTGCCCTATACTTGTGTTAGCATCGCCCCTCAGTATAATACAGAACCATTATTGCATTGCCATTGAAGATAATTTAGGATGTAGTTGGCACACTGTGGTCCCATTCTACCAGCCTCAACCCACAGTAACTGTCCTATTCCCATCCTCCCATTGCCCCTCAGTATAGAACCATTACCATTGTAGTGTCTCTGTCTGCACAGACCAGCAAAGAGCTTAACAAATCCAGCTCTCGGCTGCCTAAATCCTTATCTCGCCATCTGTCCCCACCCCACTTCCCCTGTCTCTCCGCTAATTAGAATCACTCGGCAGTTTTTAGGAGATTGCTAAACACAGACGCTGCTTAACGCGACCACAAGATTTAGGAGGTTTCCCTATAACCCCCCCGCCCCCCACACACACAGACGGGCCCGCGCGGATGTTAGGCAGGGCTGTGGTGTTGGGACAGCGTCGTGTGTGGCACCGAGGGGGCCCCCAGTATAATTGGGGCAGCCACAGTCCCCTGACTCTGCCTGCTAATTGCTCTCTGATGTGTTTTGTACAAGGGAGGTCTGTGCTGCATACCACCCTGTAGAGACAAACACACACTCACACACATACACACACACACACATATACACACACACACATATACACACACATACACACACACACGGTACAGTAAAGCACAGTGACAGCATTTTAAAGCACAGGGAGGTGTGGTAAAGCATAGGGCAGCATTGTAAAGCACAGAGAGGTCTGGTAAAGCATAGGGAAGCATTGTAAAGCACAGAGAGGTGTGGTAAAGCATAGGGAAGCATTGTAAAGCACAGAGAGGTCTGGTAAAGCATAGGGAAGCATTGTAAAGCACAGAGAGGTGTGGTAAAGTATATTTAAAAAAAAAAAAAAAAAAAAACTGGGTAAACTGTGGTTAATGCATAGTATAGCTGTATGAAAATCATTGGAAACCTGCAGAATACCGTGCAGATCTGCTGGGGTACGCTATTGTAATGGCAGTGTCACACAAGCAGGCATCAAGCTACAGACCCATTTGTCTCCGTGGATCTTTTAAACCAGCAGCCAACACTTTAAACATGGGAGAGAATACAAACAAACATTCAGAGACTTGCTTGGGGTCAGCCCCCCTCTCCCCCTGCCCCTGACCATTAATGGGACATTATACAGTTTGTGGGCACACTTTGTTACACCAATCGAGGGGGGGGGGGGGGGGGAGAGTAAGGAGACTTGTCTGCACTGAATGACCGTTTTCTACCAGCTTATCATTAGAATTATTTCCCTCCCTAGTCCTCCTTTACCGCGGTAAACTTGTTTGTAAAGGTAGGCCAGCCCAGAAAACACACACAAGCTAACGGAAGCAGACTCCCGTCTCACAGCCACATTTTCATCAATGGGATGGAATTGACCTAAGGTGCTGCAGCGTGATTGGCTGTGAGTGCGGAGGGGGGGTGGGGGGGTGCCTGGAACCCTCAGGAAGATTCCAACAGCAGCAGTCGATATCACTTTACGCTGGTATCCACGGCGACCAGACTGCTGTGAAATCCCAAACGCACAGGCTGTGCATTGTTCCGGGGTCTGATAGCGATCTCGCATGCAGACAGCGGGGTTCTGTAAGATAAAACAATTGTAATAGTAAAGCACAGTGTAGGGAAGACAGCTGACCTGTGTAACCAATCACGGGGGAGAGAAGCCATTGCAGAACGGGATTGTGGGTATTCCAAAACGGAAACGTTGTTTCTCTACACAGATATCTTTAAATTAGCGATTTTGGGTCGAAACTAGAGTTTTTTTGGTTTTTTTTGCAATGTCATTTTGTAATTTTCTTTGATTTTACATGATGTCAAATGCAGGATGCAAGGCTTGTGGCCATAGCTATACACGTATGAGGGTGCAAACCAACTGGACTGTCAACCACGGTGTGGTCTTGTGTAGCAGAGTGTTTGGACGGGGAATGGAAGGCTTTAGCAAACGGGAGCCGCACAAGATTTATTTTACCTGATTTTTGGTGTCGACTGGGACTTTGTAAGAGTTAATAATACGCGTCTGACGGGCAATGAGGGGGGGGGGGGGGGGGAGTTTAGTGCTGTAAAACTAGGGAGAAAAACACGACAGTAAAATCATAGAGCTACAGTATGGTAAGATAATGGTTAACCAATGTGAGAAACACAAAGGCGTTGTATAACCAGGGGGACAGTGTGAACTGACGTTGCCAAGCGAGGTAAATAGCAGCTATCTGATAGCTGCTGTGTTGCTGCTGCTGTTTCATGTGTTATGCCCTTTCTGTCTTGTAAAGCGTTTTGTGATGGTGGTTCACTATGAAAGGCGCTATATACAATAAAGATTGATTGATAAACACGCAGGAGTGCGTTATAACTCCAGTATTGGTATTGAAAGACAGGGAGGGCTTCCTAAATATGACCTTATACAGCTAGTAATACACGGTTCCTTTGCCTGTTTGTCCATTGCTGGCCGTTGCATGCGTGTTTAGGGAAAAGCGTTGATTCAAGACCAAACATGGATATTGATAGCAGAGCAAAAATGCAAAACAGCTACACGGTATATTATAGTAGGCTCTAAATATATATTTAAATATCATAGTTTAGTTTTCCAGTCCTACTTGTTAGCAAGGATATTGCTGCTCTAGAAAGAGTGCAAAGAAGAGCAACCAGAATTATCCCGGGTTTAAAAGGCATGTCGTATGCAGACAGGCTAAAAGAATTGAATCTATTCAGTCTTGAACAAAGAAGACTATGTGGCGATCTGATTCAAGCATTCAAAATCCTAAAAGGTGTTGACAATGTCGACCCAGGGGACTTTTTCGACCTGAAAAAAAGAAACAAGGACCAGGGGTCACAAGTGGAGATTAGATAAAGGGGCATTCAGAACAGAAAATAGGAGGCACTTTTTTTACACAGAGAATTGTGAGGGTCTGGAACCAACTCCCCAGTAATGTTGTTGAAGCTGACACCCTGGGATCCTTCAAGAAGCTGCTTGATGAGATTCTGGGATCAATAAGCTACTAACAACCAAACGAGCAAGATGGGCTGAATGGGGCCTCCTCTCGTTTGTAAACTTTCTTATGTTCTTACTTTTTATTTTGGATAAACAAAATATTCTGCCTCAAGTATTGGAGGGTTAAATACAGATTATCTTCGCTACAGTTGGTCCGAAACGCGCAGAGAAAGGATTTGGGGATCAGTATACACTTTTTTTGGTAAACGATTTTGATTTCTCGAGTTCCACCTTAAAAAAAAGCAGCGTGGTCAGGGAATTCCGTCTGAAGGGGGCGTGTCTTCAGCGCCTCTGAGCGAAGCATGAACCAACAGGGGGCGGTGACTAGAGGCGTGATGTAATAACATTAGGAGACCGAACAGCGTGTCCTTTAAAAAAATAAAAAAAAAAACCCACACGGTGTGGATGATTCACCAAAAGAAGAAACAGGGTTTTCGTTTTACTACGCTCTAGAAGGGATGTCAGAAAGCACACTGAAGCACGCCGAGCTGTGAGCAGTTCTGCCAAACTGAGGAACATTTTAATTTGTGAATGAGAGAGAGAGAGAGAGAGAGCTGCGCCTAAACCGAAATATCCGAGTGCTGTCCGGGTTACAGCACACGAGGAGAAACTGTAATTGATTATTATTAATAATAATAATAAATAATAAAAAAAAAAATAATATTATTTAATCAAATTCTAACAGGAAAAAACAACGATTTTCAACGTGTTTGGGGATTAAAAATAACCCAATAATTTCATTTATTCTTCATGATTCTATCTGCGGGGTACAGTAACTGTATTTATATACCGGGGTTTACTGTACTATACCGCCGCCGGACGGAGGAATAAAGTAATTCGAGATTTTATATATTTTTTAATTTACAGGAGTACCCTGTCGCTCCTCAATATCTGTTGCTAGTTTCACCCGAGCCCACAACCACGACTATTTTACGTGGAACTGATCTGGGAGAGCTGGGGCTGTGTTTTTGGAGAGACACGTTGACCATTTAAAGGTAAGACTCGCTTTTTCTTTGTTTTATGGTGTCGGGTCCTGGTTGTAGCCGCGGTCGTGGTTCATTGATGTGTTTTTAATAGGAAGTAGTTTACGCTCAGAATACCGTGGATGTTAACGCTTTCTCGTCCAGCTCGCCAGAAATAATACTTAACTGTTTCTTTTTTTTTTTGGGGGGGGGGGGTCAGTGTATTTGTTTTTAAGATATTAGTTATATATGTGTGTGTGTGTGTTTTTATGTACATAAGTTTAAATGTGTTTTTTTAAAGTATTTCATGACGTTTTAGGCAGAAACCCTTCTTAGTTCAGCTATGTTGAAATAAAAGTAAAAATGATCAGGCGGCGCAGTTTAACTAACGTGTGTTGTTTTTCGAATATATATCTATATATAATATATCCTATGCATGTGTATTATTTGCTTCCTATTCGCCTGTGTAGTGTTAGAAATGGTCTCGCGTGTGGCGTGGTATTGCATTTGTCCAGTGATACACCGGCGCGGAGTTTCTATGCAGGTGTTGCCCAGTTTGTGGTACAACTTTCCGCGCATGAAAGGAACACGCGTGTGTGTGTGGGGGGGGGGGCGGGTGCAGACTTGGTAATTCGATACGGCTTCTTTGTTACCCGTGAAACCTCCACGCAAGCAGGCTGGGCTCGCAGTGCAAACAGCTGCCGAGTCTCTCTGCAGTGCAGTTGGTGAATGGACGCGTTTGTTTGCTCGTATTGAAAAGGCAGTTTGCGTGTAGAGTTTTGTTCTGTATTACGAGCAGAAGGGAGAATTGGGGAAGTATTTTTTTTCTTCTTCTTCTAAGAAATGTTTAGTATCGGCGACGGAAAGCCCCCAAAGTGTCTGTCCCGTAGAATCGGGTATTCAGTGTGTGTTTAGAGGATGAGTGTTATAACAACGGGGGGGGGGGGGGCTGTAGGTGGATTTCTATTGAAGCGATCGGCGCTATTGTGAGGTGGAGTGTCGTAATTGATCGATTTTACAGGAATCGACACTTTTTTCTTTTTACAGCACACACATAATGAACTTTATAGCTGGTTCCATTTCCCTTTTGAAGTAATAAAAAACAACTAACTTGTAGACTCTGAATTTCGTATAGGATGTGATGGTATGTATAGATTTTTATGAAGCATGTGATTTTAGTGTGTGTGTCATATATATATATATTAAATATATATATTATACACGTAGTATATATATTTAAAGAAAAATAAAAAAATATTATATATATATATATAATTTTTTTTTCTTTTCAATGTATTTTTGTTTACGAC
Organism: Acipenser ruthenus; assembly: GCF_902713425.1. Lineage (NCBI taxonomy): Eukaryota > Metazoa > Chordata > Actinopteri > Acipenseriformes > Acipenseridae > Acipenser > Acipenser ruthenus. Next base: position 324,740 of record NC_081236.1, read on the forward strand.
TATAAGTCGTCCTGGATAAGGGCGTCTTCTAAGAAATTATATATATATATATATATATATATATATATATATATATATATATATATATATATTATGTATGTATGTGTGTGTCTATGTGTTGTATCTCTCTATCTTTATATATAAATTTTACTTTTCCGATGACAAGTCCGTTTTGAAAGATGGAATAAAACCATTTGAGTTTGATGATGATGACTTATCAGTACTGTGTCAGTCTTGAATCGGGGAGCAACGAATCGCTAGCGCTGCCGAAAGTGGTGTTGTCTTTAGCGGAGTTCCTGTTCCTTCAGGGCGGAGCGTTTACAACGAGGATAATTCCGTTTCACCACAAGGATGTTCCCGAAGCCGAAATGTGTTCACTTGGGAGGTGTTCCGATAAGTAAATATATATATATAATTATAGGATCACGTGACTATTATCTTTTGCCAGTCAGACGCGTGTGGATTTTTCTTGACACTCCTTAACTATGGTCAGTTTCACTTCTTTCTTACTGTGGTTTTTACAAGCAAGAAAAAGAAAAAAAAAAATTTGCCTTTTACCCCATTTCTGATTTGCAACATTTTTGTAAAAGTAAGGAAATGTTACAAAACCAATGGTGTTTAAATCCCACAGCTCTCCTGTTAAACTGTCACCCACTGCCCCCCCCGCCCCCCCCCCCCCCCCCCCCCCCCCCCATCCCTTTTTTTGCAGTTGAATTATTTTTGTTTTTCCAGTTTAACCGGTGTGGGAATGTCGTTCAATCCCGAGTAGTGCTGGGCTCTGGCATCTAACAGTATGAATCAATTCTATCCCGGGTTCGAATACTTCCTGAGGTCATGTTTGTGGTTTGGGGCGGATCATTATTAATTGTATGATAGCAGTTACACCGACTGGTTGATGCGGGGAGGGGAGCAGGTTTAACTTGTGAGCCACAGGGCTGGACTGGAGGGAGCCCCCTTTCTCTTAGGGGGGATGAGGGAGGGAGGGAGCAGTTCAGTCTCCGTGCCTCAAGCCTGCCCTGGACTGGAGGGAGCCCCCTTTCTCTTAGGGGGGTGAGGGAGCAGTTCAGTCTCCGTGCTTCAAGCCTGTCCTGGACTGGAGGGAGCCCCCTTTCTCTTAAGGGGGTGAGGAGGGGAGGGAGCAGTTCAGTCTCCGTGCCTCAAGCCTGCCCTGGACTGGAGGGAGCCCCCTTTCTCTCAGGGGAGTGAGGGAGGGAGCAGTTCAGTCTCTGTGCCTCAAGCCTGCCCTGGACTGGAGGGAGCCCCCTTTCTCTTAAGGGGGTGAGGGAGGGAGGGAGGGAGGGAGGGAGGGAGCAGTTCAGTCTCCGTGCTTCAAGCCTGCCCTGGACTGGAGGGAGCCCCCTTTCTCTTAGGGGGGTGAGGGAGCAGTTCAGTCTCCGTGCTTCAAGCCTGTCCTGGACTGGAGGGAGCCCCCTTTCTCTTAGGGGGGTGAGGGAGCAGTTCAGTCTCCGTGCCTCAAGCCCGCCCTGGTTTCTATTTAATTCTGGGATGTCTTGCCACACATCGAAAGCGTCTCTCTCTCGCTGTGTGTGAACACAGTTCAGTTTCCTCTTCCCAGACACTAGTTCTTCTTTTGTGAGTGTGAGGCAGCAGAGAGACACTGCCTTGTGTGTGCTGTCACCGCGGCGTTTCAGAAGAGCCCCGCTACTTTCACTCTGAATCACCCCAGAGTCACGTTTACTGAAATCACCTCTCCTCTGAGCTAGAAACTCTCACAGGTTTCAGAAATGACGCTGCTGTTGGACTGGAAACCGCCAAGAGTTCCCGGTCTCTTCTTCAAATCTCTCTTTAGAAGCAATTTTAGGAACGCATTCCCTGATTCTCAGCATTTCAACTTCTTGAAACAACGGTGAATTATAATGTGTATGTGTGTGTGTGTGTGTGTGTGTTGTCGGTATGTATAAACTCAGGGATGGAAATAACACTCCTCTCGCGTAGCATTTCCACCCACTCCAGGTTTTACGACCAGCTTTTGTCAGGTAAAGTGAGGCCAGTAGCACAGGCAGGTTGTGAGGGGCGATGGAGCAATTGGAATGACGCTGTCAGGAAAGGAGAAGCAGTGGCAGAACACTTCAGACTCCCTGTTTTTTGCATTATAGTGAATCGGTTTGTCATCCCCTGATAGTAAAACTGCACAAACAGATCATCAGATTGGCTGTCCTCAGAAATCAGGCGCTGAGAATCGCATGAGGGTCGCGGACTCGCTGTTCAGCCTGAAACGAGTGAAGAAACAGCTGCCTGGGTTTGTGCAGCTCGCTGTCCCTGTGCCACCAGGCCTGGGTGAAGTAATAGGGTTGACTTTTTGTTTTGTTTTTTTAAAAACACATCACATGATGACAAACACAGAAAAAAAAAAATCCAGCAGTGTAGAAGCCGTTAGGGTTCATAGAAGTTATCGTTCTGAGTGGTGGTGTGACACAGTTTAAAGGGCTTGTATCACACTTCTTGAAATGACTCCTCAAACCCATTCCTGGCCGTGTGTCATTTTTGCCACAAAAGGAACAATGGAACGCTGTTACGTCCTGGTTTCCTTGAATCAGATCTTACTCTCAGTCTTTCCAAAGTTCAAGGCTTGTAAAACAACACCGAGCCAGTAGTTATATATATATATATATTCATTTTTTTTTTTTTTTGTTGCTGTTTTACACCCATTGATCTTAACCCACGAGTGCTGGAAAAACAGACCCGGCCGTGTGAGATTTGGAGATTTCTCTGAATTCAGCTCGCAGGAGGGCTGAGAGAGGAAACTGAAACGATGGTGTGTCAGGGTAAAACGAGTTCTCATAACACTTGTTTTTTCTCTCTGATGTTTTGATTCATTCAACGCGGCTGCGATGCCAGTTAACCCGTGAAGTGCCAAATACATATTTCTTAAATAAAATTTTATTTTAAAAAAAAGCAGAACAGGAGCTGTATTTGTCGTTTTGATACATTCCGAATTGACATTTCTGCACGGGGTGGGGGTTAGGGATTTGGCTGCAAGCTGCGATTTTGAGGACAGTCCAGTCAGACGTGCTCCCTTAAGTCAGAGCCGTGAAATTTCACGCCGCCTGTGAAGATCAACGCATAGAAAACGGAGCCGCTCTATCATCACTGCGAGGACGGGGAAAAAACGCCAAGAAATGGATCGTTTTTAGGCCTCAGTTTCTTATTTTATATCGAGGCGTCATAAAAGCGTCCGAAGGGGCTGCATCTGCAGAATGAACACATTTAGACGCGACTCGCAAGAGTAAGTTATCATAATGATATAGTTAGAGAGAGAATTGAAATAACAGGTCGACGATGCCAGTTAAAAATTCTCCAGAAAAATTACAAAGCAGCCTGTCTTCAGAAGAGTGCAGCGGTGCTTCATGGGTTAACTTGAATTGCTTTTGCAGAATTTAATAATCTTGCATGCCAGTAAAGCTGGATTGAAATGACTAACCTTGTAAAGGGGCAGCCAGCGTGGGGGGTGATTGTATTACTTCAGTGTCTGGTTGTTTGAGGCACTCTGATTAGCACTAATCTTGAACTGCCTTACCTAACATTAGGTAATGCAAGATTAATGCTGTGCCATCCATAACTGGAGCTGCACAAACCGATTATTCAGTTATGCAGCAGTGTGGAGTAGTGGTTAGGGCTCTGGACTCTTGACCGGAGGGTCGTGGGTTCAATCCCAGGTGCGGGACACTGCTGCTGTACCCTTTAAGTTTGTCACTGAATTTATTAAGTTTCTTTTATTGTTGCTAAAATTGACGACACTGAGAAAGACTTCTAGTGGAAACGTTAGTCATTTGAATTTATACTGAAGATGCTGAGAGAGACTTCTAGTGGAAACGTTAGCCATTGAATTTACACTGAAGATGCTGAGAGAGACTTCTAGTGGAAACGTTTGTCATTGAATTTACACTGAAGATGCTGAGAGAGACTTCTAGTGGAAACGTTTGTCATTGAATTTACACTGAAGACCCTGAGAGAGACTTCTGGTGGAAACTTTAGTCGGTGAATTTACACTGAAGACGCTGAGAAAGACTTCTAGTGGAAACGTTAGCCATTGAATTTACACTGAAGACGCTGAGAAAGACTTCTAGTGGAAACGTTAGCCATTGAATTTACACTGAAGACGCTGAGAAAGACTTATAGTGGAAACGTTAGTTATTGAATTCACACTGAAGACACCGAGAAAGACTTCTGGTGGAAACTTTAGTCAGTGAATTTACACTGAGAAAGACTTCTGGTGGAAACTTTAGTCAGTGAATTTACACTGAGAAAGACTTCTAGTGGAAACGTTAGTCACCGAATGTATTGCGCTCCTTTCAGTATTTCACAATATTAATGATCTCTGAAACCACACTGTCGATTTCTAAACAAGTTTTGCTTCGTCATTGTTAGAGGAAGTAAAACAAAACACCAAACTGCCAAGCACTGGCGGGCCTGGTTTCTATGGCAACCTGTTTGGTCTGAGGACAGGGTTTGTTGTGCTGTTTTGTTGTTTCATTTATTTGTTCTTGTTTGTCGTCATTCTTCTTGGAAGCAGTAGGCAGTGTTTCTTGGTGTGACGTTGGGTATGTAGGTCAGTGCCTTCAAGTTTCAAATCGTTCATGCTGAGCGAGGCCCCTCCTGTTTTTTTTTTTTTTTTAATTTTTTATCAGAACGCTCCAGATTGGAATGGTGTGTGAGGCTGCCATGGCAACCAGTCGCCAGGGGAAACCAAGCTTGTAATGTTATTTTGGCACTGAAACAGACTCTTGCATGATTGTTACTGTTTTTCAAACTAATTTTTTTATTGTTGTCTGCAACAAGTCTGTCCACACTTCTAAAGCATGGTGAGGCAGACATACAGAGACACACACCCACACCCAGAGACACCCACACCCAGAGACACACACACCCACACCCAGAGACACACACACCCACACACACCCAGAGACACACACACCCAGAGACACCCACACCCAGAGACACACACACACCCACACCCAGAGACACCCAGAGACACCCAGACCCAGAGAGACACACACTCACCCACACCCAGAGACACAGCCACCCACACCCAGAGACACACTCACACACCCAGTCACACCTACACACATATATAGACGCACACACAGAGAAACACACACTCTGAAAAACAAAACTGAGATATTTTACAACCATCAGTAACTTGATCAGCCCTCTTCAAATTGTAGAATTTGAGAAGAGTTTTCAATCAAGCCCAAGCTCTTTTTCATACAAAATAATGAATATAAAAATAAATAAGCCACCAAAGAATGTGTCACTTTCCATAGCTCCTCTCCTCTGAAAGCCACTAACCGGTGGTGGAGAGACTGTTCCACAGGAACCTGCGTACAGGGAGGAAGCAGTTCCTGTACGCACACGCAGAGCGAGGGAGGCCCACTTCCTGTGTCTCCTGACAGCCTCTTCCTGTCTCTTCTGCTCACAGCTGGGCTTTGATGAACTGAAAGAGGGGGAAAGACAGACGAGAGACACACACAGGAATGCCTAGCCATTAACAAGGATGACATCAAATGCCTATTGCTTAGCAGTTTTACTATGAGCAGTGTGTATAAGACACAATCAGTCAGTATTTATTTTATATAGCGCCTTTCGTAGTGGACCACCATCACAAAGCGCTTTACAAGACAGTGAGGATCAATGCATAATACATTAAATACAGTGAAATACAGGGCATAGTACATTAAATACAAACAGTAAAAAAAAACAATGCAAATACATTAAATACAGGCATAATACAATTAAATACAAGGCTAGGATGTGAATTCTAGACATTGTGGATGTGTGTGTCATACAGAATCATTTGAATAAGAGTGAAAAACCTGAAATAGCAATTTAGACAACAGCTAATAACAGATATCGGGCTCAGGTGTGTCTGATTAGACTCTTGAGTAAAACCAGGAATGGATCAGACTGCAATGGAAACAGCCATGCATGCTGGGTGCAAATGGTTTGTTTCTGCTTGTAAATAGTTGTATAAAGATCAACATCAAGACCTTGTCTGGAGCCGTCAGACTGTGCTTTCTGAAATCTGCCTGGCTTGTGTGGCACAGAGATAACGTTTGCTACGAGAATCGGCGTAAACACTGTGGTGTGTGCGTGACTCTGTGTGTGCCTCTCTGTGTGTTTGTGTGTGTCTCTGTGGGTGTTTCTGTATGTCTGTTTGTGTGTACGTACACGCCTGTGTGTGTGTGTTTCTGTTCTATGTGTGTGCTCCTCTGTGTGTGTGTGTGTTTCTGTTCTATGTGTGTGCTCCTCTGTGTGTGTGTGTGTTTCAGGATGTCACGAGACGCCACGCTGTTCTTGCTGCTGTGCCTCTCCTCATACAGATGAAGGACGAGCAGCCCCCAGTGACAGACAGGCTCTCAGCACAGGCTCTCAGCACACAGGAGGGCAGGAGTACTTTTACAGCTGATAAGAGGCACTTTACACACTTCCCCTCACAACCTCCTCTCTCTCTCTCTCTCTCTGTCTCTCTTTATTGGCATGACAGCATTAGCAGCATTGCCAGAGCGGTTACAAAGTACAATAGAAACAGTAAAAGTTAATAAATGAAAAGGAAAAAGTAATTGGAGGTAGGAATGTAAAACTGAATGCTGAGCACTGGTAGATAAAATAAACTGACCGCCCCCCTCCTCCTCCTGTCAGTGCCCCTGTGCATGAGCGCTCACTGTGTGTGTCAAGCTGCGACAGGCACAGACATACTGGGCATCCCTCCCCCATAGGGTCTCTCTCTCTCTCTCTCTCTCTCTCTCTCTCTCTCTCTCTCTCTCTCTCTTTGAGACAGAGAGGTCTATATAGATAGAGTCCTTCCTTATAGCTGCATGGACAGCACCTGTTAGGGTATCTGCAAACTATTCATGCTGAGAAGTGTGATCAGTTCATTCAGAGCAGATTTACCAGGCTCCTGATCATTTCAATATTAATAATAATAACAGACTTCATTGAGGGGAGCTCTGAACCCCAGGACTGGGTGCAGCAGCAGCAGCAGCAGGGCTAGTGTGAGTTTGTAACCCTGCTCAAACTACTGGCTCCTGATCATTTCAATATTAATAATAATAACAGACTTCATTGAGGGGAGCTCTGAACCCCAGGACTGGGTGCAGCAGCAGCAGCAGCAGGGCTAGTGTGAGTTTGTAACCCTGCTCAAACTACTGGCTCCTGATCATTTCAATATTAATAATAATAACAGACTTCATTGAGGGGAGCTCTGAACTCCAGGACTGGGTGCAGCAGCAGGGCTGGTGTGAGTTTCAGTAGGAGAAGATCAGGGTTAAGTAAATGTTTATTATTTTATTTTGTCGTGTGGTCGTGGATTCCCCTTGCGGCTGTCACTTCCTGTTTATTTACAGAGCGCATCACGGCCCAGCAAGCCGAGTCATTCTGAGAGTGACATCACACGGGAGAATTTCCCAAAACGTCAACCCCCTCCCATGACCCGCCGCACCCCACTCCCCGCCCCCGCAAGCGATGCGTCAAACGCTGGCCTGTGAACCACACAGGGTTAATATTTTGGGAAAGCGGTATTTTGATCACACTCTGTGCTTTCATGGTTATTTCCCCTATCAGACAAAGTGAAATCTCCTGTTACCAGAATTCAACTTGCCCTCAACCCAGCCCTGTCTGTCTGAGTGTGTGTGTGTGTCTGTCTGTCTGTGTTTCCATGTGTCTGTCTGTCTGTCTGTCTGTGTCTGTATGTCTGTCTGTCTGTCTTTGTGTCACAGAATAGCCATCATAAAAAGCCTCCATCACTATTATTATTATTATTATTATTATTATTATTTATTTATTTATTAGCAGATGCCCTTATCCAGGACGACTTACAATTGTTACAAGATATTACCTTATACATTATTTCACATTATACAGATATCACATCATTTTTTACATACAATTACCCATTTATACAGTTGGGTTTTTACTGGAGCAATCTAGGTAAAGTACCTTGCTCAAGGGTACAGCAGCAGTGTCCCCCACCTGGGATTGAACCCACAACCCTCCGGTCAAGAGTCCAGAGCCCTAACCACTACTCCACACTGCTGCCCCATTACAATGCTATTGTAATACATTACTACAACATGCATTTATAAAATATTGAATTGCATATGAACAAGACTGTGAGGGAGATACTGAATGTGAAATGTGTGATACCTGCACTGCTGTGTAAGCACTCTGTCTCGCACCACTGTGTGTCTCATGTGCCTGACAGCCGCTCACATGTTTAAACTTCCTCCTGGCATGAATGCTGTGTATATTCAGGGCTGGCAATACCACTCCTGTTCCACAGCAGCTTCACCCATACCAGGTTTTAATACCAGCTTGGTCAGCCCCAGCGTTTGTGTCTCATTAAACCCGTAGTAAACCCAGGCGTGCTGTGCAACGGGAGTCTTACTTCCATCCCTGATGTTTATACACAGGGAGTGTGAGATGGTGGTACACAGTTTTGTTGGGTAGCAGCTGACCGCTGTGTGTGTGAGTAATAGAGAGATGCGTTCTGACCACATAAGCTCAGATCAGCTGTGTGAATGGAGAGGGACGGGGTGACTAATGTTTTGAGTCGGGAGTCTTTCGAAAGCATTGAAAATAACTTGTAGTGGAAACGTTCGTCACTGAGTTCATTAGTTTGTTATTTTAAGCATTTCTAAATTTAGCACTGTTGATTGTGTAAGGGTTACAGATGATGAATGTGCTCTATCTGTCTATATATATATATATATATATATATATATATATATATAAAAAAAATAGAGATATAGATGCGATCCAGCCCTCTGAAATGTCTTTATAATATATTGCACTAGACCATGATATTGATGGTACACATCCCTCTGAAATGTCTTTATAATATATAGCACTAGACCCTGATATAGATGCGATCCAGCCCTCTGAAATGTCTTTATAATATATTGCACTAGACCATGATATTGATTGTACACATCCCTCTGAAATGTCTTTATAATATATAGCACTAGACCCTGATATAGATGCGATCCAGCCCTCTGAAATGTCTTTATAATATATTGCACTAGACCATGATATTGATGGTACACATCCCTCTGAAATGTCTTTATAATATACAGCACTAGACCCTGATACTGATGCGATCCAGCCCTCTGAAATGTCTTTATAATATACAGCACTAGACCCTGATATTGATGCGATCCAGCCCTCTGAAATGTCATTATAATATATAGCACTAGACCCTGATATTGATGCGATCCAGCCCTCTGAAATGTCTTTATAATATACAGCACTAGACCCTGATATTGATGCGATCCAGCCCTCTGAAATGTCTTTATAATATACAGCGCTAGACCCTGATATTGATGCGATCCAGCCCTCTGAAATGTCTTTATAATATATAGCACTAGACCCTGATATTGATGCGATCCAGCCCTCTGAAATGTCTTTATAATATATAGCGCTAGACCCTGATATTGATGCGATCCAGCCCTCTGAAATGTCTTTATAATATACAGCACTAGACCCTGATATTGATGCGATCCAGCCCTCTGAAATGTCATTATAATATACATATATATATATATATATGATTATGAGAGTAAACCAGGGGTGGTAAAGATTATTTTATAACTGGTTGTTTGATGTGCTGTAAATCAAAGTTCAAGTTTGAAAGTGTAAACCTTACTATTGTCATGTACACAGCTCAGTATAAACCGTGTGGTACGGGTACTTGTGTATTTCACGCGTTCTGTGAAAACTGCCTTCCGTGAATCGACTGCTTAACACGCTCGCAGTGAAGGCGCACAGACTGGGATTGCTGCGAGAGATGTTCACTGCAGTATTGAAGTTCAGGAGCCCCTTCAGTTCAATCTCCACTTAGTTTTTTTGCGTTGTAAGCGTTGCTTGAGTTTTTAAAGGTGTTGCACAAAGTAGCTTTTTAAGAGTCAGTACCCTAGTTCAGGGAAATACATCATTAAGTGTTGAACTTAGTGTTTTAGGCAAACAGCCCCTAAAGCAGGGGTTCACAAGAATACACTGGGGGTGGGGGTGTTTTTTTTTTATTTTTTTATTCCTGTGTAATTCAGTGAATTCACACTCTCTCTTTATTTCCATTTAGACTGTTGACAAGTCTCCAGAGAATCCGGAAGCCATGACTGGCTGGAGAAGCTGAATCAATGACCCCGATTTAGACAAGACTGTTCATGCCGAGCTGAAGGTGAGAGAATGTTTGTATGCCAAGATTGTGATGTCATCAGACTGTTTGAAATATTTTTCGAGGTCAATTAAGGGTAAACGCCACTAATTACATGCAGGAATTTAATAAAAATTAAAACGGTGAATAAAAAGAAGCTGTCAAATCAGGCCTATGAAGGTAAAGTTTGTATAGTAGTCGGTGAACTACACTGCCACCCAGAGGTGAGCCGTGGAATTAGTTGCTTGGCAGCTTTTTGCTGAGAATGACAGTATAACATTGGCCTTACTTCATTGTAAAACATAATGACCTGTATTCATTAAACTACAGGGACTGTTTTTTCGATAAGTGTTTTGAAAACTCAATCTCAGAGTTTCAGCGCTCTGTTCTGTCGTTTGAAAACTCAGAGGAGATGAATTTGGGAGCGCTCGGAGCACATTCTGGCCGCTCCAGCTTCAGAGCTGGATTTCTCGGAGCGTTCACTTTAAAAATGGCTAACGGCTCGCTGTGGTGGATGCGGGTGTATTCTAAACGTGTTTTTATTATCTATTTCTATATTTGTCATTTAAATGTTTTTTGAGGAAAAAATGATAATCCACATATTTTAAGTTCGGGTTTTACGTTTTGAAGCGACTGAAGGGGTGACAGGGGAGGAGTTGTCTGCACACTAGCCTTGTTCAACACCAATAAGCACTGACCAGTTTTTCTTTCTTTTATTTATTTTTTGTTAAACAGTACCACCGCTCAAAAAAAAAAAAATTCAAACTGAAGAGCAGCAGTAGTAGTATTAGACTGAAGAGTTGAAAACTTGTGTGTGTGTGTGTATATATATATATATATATATATATATATATATATATATATATATATATGAAATAAATCGATTGTGTATCAGTCTAAGAAAAAGCCATTAACCCTTTGCGGTCCATTTATTAAATGCGCGTCAGGCACGCCAGGTGTAATTTATTTTCACATGCGCAGTTAATTTTAGACACGCTGTTTAAAAGTATTTTTTTTCACAGTCAGACAGGTTTAAAAGGCCCTGCATAACAACAAAGCACTCACTAGGCATCTCCAGCCCCGCCCCACCCTTTCGTTCGCTATAGCTTTCACCTATGTAAGAAATAAATAATAATAATAGTCGTACATACCGATCAATCATCTCCTGATCACTCGTTTTATCACCAAACTCCTCAATAATGCGATCCAAGTCATTATTTTATAACTATAACATCTCAAAAAAGCTCTGCAAATGTCTGTGTTCTCTGTGCGGGGACTCACTATCAGCCAGCTTGTTTACTTATGACCGCCCCGTTATCTGATACCAGGGCCATGTATGACTATTCATGAGATACGCCTTCATGAGGTCGTTCTAAAACTGAAGAGAAAATTCACGCTCTGAAGCACTCCGAAGAGATTTCTCGGACGCTCTTTCAAAGCGTCACATTGAGTTTACGAACGCACCTCCAGATGCTTGAGGAGGCTGTGATGTGAATGCACCCCAGAGTTGGAGGGGTCTGTCTAATCTATAATCTTTGCAAAGACACAGGAGACTCAACTAGGTGTGGAACTAGAATAGATTTTTAAATACAATAGGATTCCAAGACCTCCGACTGAGATAATGGGGAGGGCAAGACAATAGAACTTTATCTATCTATGGATAGCTAGAGAGAGAGAGAGAGAATTCTAAAACAGCTCCAAGGATGCTCGTCAATCAGTAGAAATATTTCATGAATAAGCGATACTAGTAACTGACTATTGTAATAGCTGGCTTGGGAAATGTGTGTCGCATTTATTTTTAAGCAGGGTGTAAAAGCACATTGACTCAGGAGTTACATAAAGGCTGTTCTGTTTATGAAAGTAGTCTTGTTGTTATGCAGTCCGGTCAGTGCAATCTGATATTAGTGGAACTGTGCTGGACTCCTGTTGGCTGTGACTGTCGAGGTGATGACGGCCCGACGGAGCCCACAAGGAAACGAGGGGGGCGGGGTGACTGGTTTAGCATCATGACTTTTTAAAATGATTCAGCGGGGTCAAAAATAAAACCCCCTCTCTTCTATTTTAAAACTATAAGGAGAGAGAGAGAGAGAGAGAGAGAGAGAGAGACAGAGAATGTGCAAGCCTACGGAGAAGGAATGGACAGAATGTTTTTCTTCTCTAAATATATATCTTTATGTTTAGAAGGCTGTTTGATCTCCTGTCCCCCCCGCCTCTGTGTATAAACAAGTTACAGAAACAGCCACTTCACCAGCATTGCTGGCCAGAAATAGACCTTTCTGTTGTCCCTCTCTCTCTTTCCCTTTCTGCGTGCTTCTAAATGCGTCTTCGCCTGAACCTCTGCGGCATTCAAGCCCTTTTGTAACCCAGCGCACGCAACGTCGTGCTTTAAAGAGAGAGCGTGTGGTTCTGTGCTTTTGGGAGCACAGCCTGTCTCTGCTCCGTGGAGATTGTCAAAGACTGGAGCGCATTGCTGAGTGCTTACATCAGTCGTGTAATGGGGGGGTGGAGAGGAGGTGGGGGGGGCTCTGGTACCACATGACCCCTTTCATGTAGGAAGGGGGCTGGTCTATGGTCACAAGGACTCTTTAAAACCCCTTTAAAAACTGCAGCCAGGCATCTGAGAGAGAGCTGCTAGCTGTCTGGGAATATGCTTACGCATAGTACTGTGGTTCAGTTAACAGGAGCAATGATTACAGACAGTCTATTGAGATCCTTTTTTATATTGTAGTTTATTAAAAATGCGTCTCTTGTAAAATCGTTCTTTTATATATTATGTAGTACTTTTATGAGCATCTGTGAAATATGCATGGATTTATTTAGTTATTTTTTGATTATGATTCCCAAGGCATCTTTATGAACGGCAGTTTGAATTGCATTCAGATGTTAAATTAAATAAGGTAAGAAATTGATGTACTGTGTAATTTCTTTAATGCATTTTTTGTTATGATATATTAGATTTTTTTTTTTGTTATAAAGCTGTATGAAACATTTTTATTGCGGTACACAGTAAGCTGACAGGAATATATTTAAGCTACATCCTGAGATCCGGCGGCGCAGTTGTGATTGCACTTGGTACGGACTTTCCCCCGCCCCACCGAGGACACATTTCCAAGGATCTCGGGGGAACTAGGATGCATTTGGATTAATCCAAGTCCTAAACTTCGTTGAAATAAATAGAGTCACCGAAGGAGGAGAACGATCAGGGAACGTTGCAGTTCAGTGTGGATCGACAATGAACTCAAGTCTCTCTCTCTCTCTCCCCCTCTCGTCCAGTGTGCTTGTATGGAGCTGTGAAGACACACAGAGTAACTCTGAGCTGACACTTTGCAGAGACAGATTCGTGTGTATAGACGCACACACGCACTAATAAGAAGGACTTCAGTTCTCTAAACTGGGAGAGGGACCAGGAACAGACTGCAGTGGAGAGACTTGCAGACTCAGCTAACGTGGTAAGTATAAAATCTCCCATAGTAAAAGCCCAGCAAAGTGTAATCAAGCACAGTGAAAGCATGGTAAATCATAAGCATTGTAAAGCGCAGAGAGGTGTGGTAAAGCATAGGGAAGCACTGTAAAGCACAGAGAGATATGGTAAAGCATAGGGAAGCATTGTAAAGCACAGAGAGGTATGGTAAAGCACAGGGAAGCATTGTAAAGCACAGAGGTATGGTAAAGCATAGGCAAGCATTGTAAAGCACAGAGAGGTCTGGTAAAGCATAGGGAAGCATTGTAAAGCACAGAGAGGTGTGGTAAAGCATAGGGAAGCATTGTAAAGCACAGAGAGGTGTGGTAAAGCATAGGGAAGCATTGTAAAGCACAGAGAGGTCTGGTAAAGCATAGGGAAGCATTGTAAAGCACAGAGAGGTCTGGTAAAGCATAGGGAAGCATTGTAAAGCACAGAGAGGTCTGGTAAAGCAAAGGGAAGCATTGTAAATGCTCTCCCTCTTCATGTCTTCACTCTTTCTCCTCTCTCCCTCGCCCTCTCTCTCTGTCTCTCCCCTGTCTGCCTCCCCCTCTCTCTCCTCTCCCAGGCTGGATGCATCACACAGTGGATCAGTTTGGTGGGCGCAGCAGCAGCACTTTCCCTCTGGACGGTCGGGGGGGGCCATGGGGACCCCCAGGCAGCCGAGCCTGGATACCCCCCTCCAGGTAACATTCTGCAGCACCCTCTTTCTTCCTCTTGTACTGTGGAGCATTATGCAGCGCTTTCAACACCTCCACTTAGGTCTGCGAGGATAGCGCACGTTTTTTTGCGCTGCGAATATAAAGTCGATTAGTCTTTCAATTCTTTTTCCCCTCTTCTTGCTCATGCAGGGGCCCAGCCAGCGTCGGCCAATCACAGCTTCCCTCTCACCTGCCGGCAGGTCACATGACCAGCCTCGCCCACCCCAGCAAACTCTACTTTCCCCCAGGGTGAGTAAAGCAGTGCTTGTAAGGGGATGGATAAATAAACTCTTTTCTGGTCTTTCTGTGTGGTCCAGTGGTTAAAGAAAGGGGCTTTATTACCGGGAGGTTCCAGGTTCAAATCCCGGCTCAGCCACTGACTCACTGTGTGACCCTGAGCAAGTCACTTAACCTCCTTGTGCTCCGTCCTTTGGATGAGACGTAAAACAAACAAGGTCCTATTGGAAGTGACTCTGCAGCAGCAGCAGCAGTTGTTGATGATGCATAGCTCACCCCCTAGTCTCTGTAAGTTGCTTTGGATAAAAGTGCTAAATGGGGACTAATGGAAAACTAGAAAGCAAATGCATGATGACCTTGTATGAATCTCATATAAAACAATAGAAATAAACTGAAAAATGTTCACTTTCCCAACGATTTTAATGTTCTCTCTCTCTCTCTCAGCCCCGCTCCCCCCCGGCCCCTGCTCTCTGAACGGATCGAGCTGATTCACGGGCTGGTCCAGTCTCTGCAGAGGGACCGTCAGCAGGCCCGGCTGTGGGAGCAATTGGGTCAGATCTACGAGTCGGAGCAGGAGCTGGAGGAGGCACTGAGGTGCTACCAGAACGGGGCGCGTTGCCACGGCTACGGCCCGGGCCACACCCACCTCGCCGCGCGAGCCAATCAGCTGCAGAGGGTGAGGGGCAGCCCCGCGCTGTGAAACTTTCACTGATCAGGGTTTAAAAAAGTCTAAGTAATTCCGTCTTAAAGAGTAAGTAGCGGGGTTCAGAAAAAGATAGCGTTACACGTGTTGCTGCAACTGTAATTTTTCTTTTCATTGTTAACATCCTGACAATTTTTTACACTTACCTTCAAAGTCTGTTTCAAAGCTCTTTTCATGATGTCCGATTTTGAGATCTCTGGCTTTTCAGTTCCGTAACACAGCATGGCTCGTTACTGCTGTGTTACCTGTTTGACAATGCAGCCGAGAATCCTGACCCTATCGGCGCACGAGAGCGGACGCTTTGAAAAGAGCTTTGAAACAGACTTTGATGGCAAGTGTAAAAAGTTGTCAGGATGCTAACAATGAAAAGAAAAATGACAGGTACGTTATTTAAACAGTTGTAGCAGCATGTGAGGATGTGTGACGCTATGTTTTTTGCAACCCCTTGACTTACTCTTCAAAACCGCTGCTCACTTCCACTGGAGCAATCGGCTAAATCTGCTCACAATCAAATGATTTATTTTCTTTTAATTAAGCTCCAATGCAACAAGATACATGAAAAACGTGTTCAATGCAATATCTTATTAAAGCTACAGGGGGAAGGAATGTTTGCAAATATTTTTTTAAAAATACATGTCGTTTTACTTAGTAGTGCAAGCACTAATGCAAAATGTTAAATTCTAAAAATACTTAAAAAAAAGTATCTTTTTTTAAAAGCTTTTTTTTTTTTTTTTTTTAAATGATCAAAATGTATTTACTTAATAGTGCAAACATAGACACAAGGAGAATTAAGTTTATTGCAGTTAAAGATCATTTTCTTTCTTTCTTTCCAGTACCTGAGTCCACACCAGCACCGGCCTCACAACCTGCCTCCGCTACATGAAGTGTGGGATCTGCTGCAGCAGGTAATCATTCAGGGATCAAACACTGACAAGCACTTCCACTACTGCAATAGCATTGAGGAAGGCACTGGAGCCCAAACGCTGGTCTGCTTGACTCAGTCTCTTCTAGTTTCAATAACACTGATGAAGGCACTAGAGCCCAAACGCTGGTCTGCTTGACTCAGTCTCTTCTAGTTTCAATAACACTGATGAAGGCACTGGAGCCCAAACGCTGGTCTGCTTGACTCAGTCTCTTCTAGTTTCAATAACACTGATGAAGGCACTAGAGCCCAAACGCTGGTCTGCTTGACTCAGTCTCTTCTAGTTTCAATAACACTGATGAAGGCACTGGAGCCCAAACGCTGGTCTGCTTGACTCAGTCTCTTCTAGTTTCAATAACACTGATGAAGGCACTAGAGCCCAAACGCTGGTCTGCTTGACTGTAGTTTTATAATGAAGGCATTAGCCGGGGATAAATCCTTCAATGGATCAAGCTGCTGTGTAATTTGGGTTTAAAAAAAAAAAACAACAAAAAAAAAAACTATAATCTTGACAGTGATTTTGTGTTTTGTTCACAGCAAGCAAGAAACTACCCAGGGAAAAACGGCTGCCAACTGAAGCGGCCAGCAGCACATGTGGACCATTCGGTGATCCAGCACACCCCTCACATTCACCACGTGGTACCTTCCACCCCTCCCAGTGAGGAGATCCCCAGTCCGGTGAAGAGAAGGAGGAGCATCAGCCCAGACCAGGTGAGACCAAGCAGAGGGAAAACGGGGGCATTCAAAACACACACTCCTCCTTTCCCAGCAGTGCTTCTTAACCTCTTCCAAGATTTCCCCCCATGGATCGCTAACCTGCAGGGATCCCAAACACTGCAGCTGCATTAATACACAAGACTCATTAGTCCAGGGCTGCCCAATCACAGTCAGGGAGGCTCTATTCCAGTCCAGGTTTTACAGGTAAAATGAGATTGTGATCTACTTCAGGGTTTGATTGGAGATTTATTATTGTTCAGTTAAACAGTTTAGAACAGGGTTGGAACAAAGACCAGGAGAGGAAGAAACAACTTTGCCTGACGTGAAACAACACCGTGCTGGAGTGCTGGTAGATTGAAAAAGTCCTTCGATTTTTAGTAGGAAGCCCAAGATGATAATTTAGCACAGAATCGTTTTCATATTACTTTATTTAAAATTGAATAACTAGAATATGACCCTAAAGCTTTAACCCTTGAAGTTATTTGAGTGTTTTTTTTTGTTTTGTTTTTTTTCCTCTCCCGCCCGCAGATTAATCGCTCCGGAATGCCGCGCCCCCCAATGCCAAACCTGCCCCCGACACACCCCCTCCACCACCCGGGGGGACACTACCAGCTGCCCAAGCCGGGGGGGCTGTGGAACCCCCTGCACAAGGGGGGGTCGTCCTGGCCCCCCGAGAGGAAGAGCGACTATCAGGTGAGGTCTTCATCAGTCACTGCAGGGTCTGGCTTCACAGACCCCCGTCGCACGCAATGAAGGCGTTGTGTGTCGATGTTAGTTATTACAGTGGATTACGGAATACACAATGGTGAAATGTATTATTATTATTG
The DNA here is from genome assembly GCF_902713425.1 of Acipenser ruthenus. NCBI lineage: Eukaryota > Metazoa > Chordata > Actinopteri > Acipenseriformes > Acipenseridae > Acipenser > Acipenser ruthenus. The sequence continues at coordinate 342,475 of NC_081236.1, forward strand.
TTATTATTATTATTATTATTATTATTATTATTATTATTATTATTACTATTATTGTCATTAATTTTTCTTTCTTCTTCTCCAGGATCAGCAGAACCCAGTCCTGGGTGCTTACCCTTACAAGACCACCCCTCCATCACCCATCCCCTCCGCCTCTTCCTCTTCATCCACCTCCTCCTCCTCCTGCCCACCCCTCTCCTCTCACTTCAACAGCAATCACATCCAACACAGCAGCTGCAGTAATCTGCCCAAACCCCTGCCTCAGACTCCAGCCCCAGGCCCCTTGATAATGCAGGGCAGCCGCTACCCACCCCACCCACACGCCCCCCTCCACCCCCACCAGCAACCAGCAGGGGAGAGCCGGCAGCATCCCAGCTACAACCACGGGGGCCAGGCGAGAGGTACGGGGGACCCCAGGAACGATCCGAGAGAGACCAGTAGCAGCCAGCAGGTAAGGACCAGTGTGTGAATTTTTTGTATTTTTTTTTTTTTTTTTACCTTGTCGCCAGTTTATGTTTTAAAAAGTTAAACCCGAGCACGCGTGCGTTCAGGGAGCCCTACTCTGTCAGCCATCACAGGCAATATATGATCTAGGTAATACGATATGTGGCAGCTATGGCCAAACGTTTTGCATCTCCTAGAATGAACATAATTTATTTTATTTAACATCACGTCATCAAAGAAACTGCAAAATTATATCTCCAAAAGTCTATCAGAGCCACAATAGCATTGCAGTAGTATTTCATGTTATACGCCAAATACATTCCAATAACCCTTATAATCCTTATTTCCTCCCCTCTCCCCAGCAGGCCAGGCTCAACCGGCCCAACGTCTCACCAGCAAACATTACCTGCGTGCCTTACAACTCTCACCACCACCACCACCCTCATCACAACCAGCAAACTCTGCTGCCTCCCCCACTGACACCAGCCCGTGGCAGCTCCTCCCTTAGCGGAATACCTCACGGCCTGGGCGCCACTCCCTCTTCCTCCTCCACAAATGAGAGCTGGAGAAAGCAGCAGCAAAGAAACAGCCACGCCTCCAATGTGGTGAGTTTACTTTTATTTAACTTTTTGAGTTGACCTGACCGTCTCCTGTTAAATGTTGAGTCCTGTAATTCATAACTGCATTACAAGGATAGCAAGACGACTCCCGTTGCACAACAGTTTCAACAATTCTAGATTTTATTACAACAAGCTTGATTAGCCAGCACAGTGTATAGGTAACAAGCACAGGTGTGTTTTTTTTTTAAACTCACAGTAAAACCAAGACTGGATCAAACTGCTATGCAACGGGAGTCTTATTCCCACCCCTCATGAACACCTTTTAAATAACTTTTTTCCCCTCTTTTTTTTTTTTCTCCTCTCCAGACGTCAGGTCGGTACCCCGGAAATCAGGGTCTAGAAACTCAGGGTCACAGGCGACCTTTGGAGAGGGGAGCCCCCCTGTTAGGGCACGGGCACCCCCACGCAGGCCGTCCCGCGATGCCAGGGACCACCCCCGCTGCCACGGACATCTGCCGGAGTAACCCCTACAGCGGCAGCAGTGCAGTCCAGGTCCCAGCGCCCCCTACAGGCTCTCCGACTCCTGGCGTCCTGAGATCCACTGCAGGCTGGAAGGAGCCCCTGCCGACCCCAGTCCTGATGACTCCGGGGCTTAAGGGAGAAAACCAGCTGCTGGGAGAGCCGGACAGGAGAGAGATCCAGCCTCCTTTAGAGAAACGGGAGTACTTTTACAAACGCTGTGAGCCTCCCCGGACTGCCACTGCTGCAACTACAGCAACTTCTTCCTCGTCCTCCTCCTCCTCCTCCTTTTCCTCCTCGTCCCGTAGCGTGCTGGCACCGCACTTTGAGAAGCTGAAAAACACGACAGCCGAGGTCAGCCGCAAGCCGTCTCCGTCTCCTCCTCCTCCTCCTCCTCCCCCTGCTGCCGTGCAGCCCCCTCCCCTTGTTCTGAACCCTCCCCAGTCCGCCCCCTCGCCCAGCCCTTACCGACACGAGCCTCTTCGCAGGCAGCCGCTGAGCATCGAGGAGGTGCTGGACAAGCTGGACGCGGAGCTGGAAGACAGGGTCCGAGAACGGGAGAGGGAGGAGGAGAGGGAAGGAAAGCAGCCGGAGGGAGACGGAGGAGACGAGAAGGAGGCGGTGGCGAGTCTGGAGCGCCTGCTCTCCGCACCCGTGATCAAGGCTCGGGGTGAGGATGGCGGAAAGGCTTCTCCCCGATACGGGGAGAAAGAGCCGGGGGCGGTGCCGCCTTTCTGGACGTCGGAAAAGACCGGGACCGCGGCCCCCGTCATCGTTTCCGCCCCCTCTGCTTCCGCGGCCAGGCTGGATTTCATCGCCAAGGGGGAGAGACGGAGTAGCGGGTCAGGCAGTCCTGCTCATCAGGTACCCCAGCTGCCAAATACCTCAGGAACTGCATCACCCTCACCATCGCCCTCGCCACTGCCATCGTTGCACAGGCCCTCGGAGCTGATGGGCAGCCGACTGATGCAACAGACAGCAGCCGTTTTACCCAAAGACCCGGCCACCTCGGGGGTCCTGCCTCTCTTCCCCACAGAAACACAGGAATACCCGACGACCAGGAAAGAAGGAGGAGGAAACGGAGGGAGGAAACCCCCCGAGAAGCTCTTTGAAGATTTCCCCAGCCGGACGGGAGACCAGGGGATGGGGGACCAGTTCGAGGAGCCCATTCTCCCCGACGGCCTGGCAAATATCATGAAGATGCTGGACGAGTCGATCCAGAAGGAGGATGAGTTATACAACGGCAGCGCTAGCGGGGATCGCTACTCCCCCATCTCCCCTCTGCCCGTGCCCCGGCCGCTGCCGGACCTCAAAGACAGCCGGCAGCCCCCTCCCTTGCTGGAGAGACCCAAGCCCTCCAACATGGATTTCAGCCTGGTGAACAAGAACCCCCCAGTCTTGAGCAGGCAGGGCTCGCTGGCGTCGTCTTCCACGTCGTCGACTTCATACAGCAGGTCGTCCTCCGTCTCTGAAAAGGAGGCGAGGAACCCTTCTTTAAAGCTGAGCCCAAGCTGCCAGATTCAGCCCCAGCAGCAACCAACTCCCTCCTTCCCCCCGGCTCCTCTGGTCAAGGAGAGTCACGTTTACAACAGCAGCAGCTACCTTCACAACGACCTGGCCAAGCTTTACGGCTTCCCCGAGCGGAAAAGAGAGGAATCTCCGATCGGAATCGAGGAGGAAGAGATGGAGGAGGAGGAGGAGGAAGATGATGAAGATAACAAGCTGCTGCACTCTCCGGCCAAGCTGCCCCAAGCTCCTCAGCAGCAGCAGCAGCAGCAGCAGACAGACGTGAGGAACATGTTCAAATCCCTCGCCTCGGTCCTGGAGAGCCAGAAGTATTCCTACAGGGGAGGGCCTTTTGGAAGGCCCCCCCCTGGCGGTGCTGGAAATCGGGGTTCTTCCTTCAAGTACGCCCCACCTCCTGCGCCGCTGCGGTTCTCGTCGGACACGACGACGACCTCGCTGGCCCGGGAAGACAAGGAGCCGAGGGGTGGGGGGGAAACTAAGGCCCAAGCCGGCCAGGAGCAGGAGAGAGCCGGGCTCGACAGAAGCGACTCGGAAGAGTCCGATTTCGCGGCGAGGGTGGAGGTGAAGCAAGAGGAGACGGAGAAGGAGGACGAGGACAGCGAAGATGATGATGATGATGATGATGAGGATGGCAAAGCCGGGGTTAGGGGTCTGGAGAAGGAAGCCAGGACTTCCGAAGTGAAGGAGGAGGAGGAGGAGCAGCAGCAGCTGGTGACCATATCTGAGGCATCCATATCCGAGCTGAGCCGGAGCTGCGAGGTCCTTCTGACCCGGCACGCCATTCCCGCCGGGAGCTGCCGGGTCAAGCCCGAGAAGGATCACAGGAAGACTGAGAAGGAGAGGGAGAGGCCGGAGAAGGGCTGCAAAAGCGAGAGGAGGGAGAGGAAAGACCGCAAAGAACACAAGAAGCACAGGAAGAGGGATTCTTCACCGACATCCAACACCTCTTCATCATCATCTTCTTCTGGTCGGAGCGGAACTGGCAGCAGCAGCAGCTGCAGCTCAAGCAGGCGACACAAAGACAAGGAAGGCAAATCGCACAAGGATAAGAGCAGGCAAGTGCTGGGCAATCTGGACATGCAGAGAAAGGGCAGCCAAGCAAGGGAGAAGGGGAAGGGCGAGTGTGTGGGAGTCGGCGCCGAGCCCAAGAGGAAGGCGGTAGGCGGGGGAGTGGCCTCTTCCTGCGGGAGCAGGGAGGGTGGGGGTGGCAGCGGGGGGGCCCTGGGCCCTGCGGACTTCCTGAAGCTCAAGGGCCTCTCGGACGGGCCCCCCAAGGAGCTGAAGATCCGCCTGATCAAAGTGGAGAGCGGCGAGCGGGAGCGGTTCATCGCCTCCGAGGTGGAGGAGAAGAGGAGCATCCCGCTGTCCCAGATCACCATCCGCAACACGGCCAGCGAGGTCATCCAAGCCTGCAAGTAAGTGGACTCGAGAAACAAACCGGGGCTGTCCAGCCTGTCTCGGTCGGCCAGGGCCGTTCCTCCACTCCGGGGTTAACAAGTAAAATGAGATTGTGAATTAGGTCCGGGCGGAGGTTTAATTGGTTCAGTTAAACAGTTTGGAATGGCCACCCCCATCGTGTCTTCAACTAAATGATCACCCCCAAACAAGTAAGTGGACTCCTGAAAGCAGGACTGTCCAGTCACGGCACTGGGGTATCTTAGACGTGACATTCGCTAATGTTAAAGTGATAATCAGGAGCCTGGTTTAACAGTGATGGACGGGGTTATTTAGCTGTCCTTGTTCATGGAATAACTACAGAATGTTTCAGAAGTGCTGTCTGTCTACTCTGCACATTATAGATGTAGTTTATGAGTTGGTGTCTTCTATATATAAGCAGCTATTGATGCAGGGGTGTCCAGTCCATCACAGAGGGTCCTGGAGAGCCATTATTCAGCTCCAGGTTTGTTTAACAGGTAAAATGAGATAATTAACTAGTTCAGGGTCCGGAAGGAGGTCTAATTGGTTCAGAAAGACAGACAATTTTAGAGCAGGTTTTGAAACTCGGACTAGCAGTGGAAGGGCCAGTTTTGACCACCCTGCTGTAAACGCTGAGAAGATCCGAAACACTGGAGGAACGATCCCGGCTGTCGCCCCCAGACTAACGCGTGTCCTGTCTTTGTGTTTAATTTCCAGGAATGCGAAAATCAAAGGGAGGTTTCGAGAGTCGTATCTCTTGCCTGCGTTTTCTGTGAAGCCTGTGATGGGAAACTCGGGCAGCCCCCAGGAGAGACTGAATCCTCCCACCCCCAGTATCTACGTGAGTGTCCCGGGGCAAACTGATCGGCTCCAGAAAGGGCAGCATTGGGGTTTCTCTTGGGCGCTACACTCCCGAAAGTTTTGCATCACCTAGAATTAAAACTATATGAACATCATTTTGGATATTTTTTTTCTCATCGTGTAATCAGTCAAAGAAACTACAGAATGACATCTCAGAATTTGTCAGTTATTCGTTAAGTATATGGGGAAAACTATAAAGCGGTGTGTAATTCAATATGTTAACGTAACATTATTCAGCAGGTTTCATTCAGCTTTATGAAGCAAAATTTGTTAATTCTATAGGGTGATAATGCAAAACTTATTTTTAAGCTCACGTTGCCCCCTAGTGGCTGCAGTGAGGGTGACACCTACAGCTGCTGTACTGAGCTTGATCTTCATCTCTGTGTTTCTTGTTCCAGCTGGAGAGCAAGCGGGACGGGTTCTCCCCGGTGCTCCTGCAGTTCTGCACGGACCCCAAAAACCCCATCACTGTCATTAGAGGGCTGGCTGGATCCCTGCGCCTCAGTGAGTACCCCAACCCCCAATCTCATTACACACACAAGCAGTGTGTCCACTTCACAAGGGCCCCCTTTTCAAAGCATTTACTCCAGTCGTTAATCAACGCCTACGTTTTCATGAAAGTGATTTTGAACGAAATTAGAACCGTACTACTAAAGTTTACACGTTTTCAAGCTCTCTTCAAATGCTTTCCTAAGTTTTGTTTCTCGTTTTTGTAAAAATGTACGGGATGATTATTATTATTATTATTTTTATTTTTATTATTATTATTATTTTTTTTTTATGTATTTTTCTATTCTTACAGAAGGAGTTGATTATGATGCTTTCATAATACGGCCCTTATTTTGTTACGGTTTGTGAATAGGAATAGTCCAAAGCTGGTGGCATGTTCATTTATTTTTCTCTTTCTCTCCCTCTCTCCCTCTCTCTCCCTTTACTCTCCAGACCTGGGCCTCTTCTCCACAAAGTCCCTGGTGGAGGCGAACGGGGAGCACTCGGTGGAGGTGCGGACGCAAGTCCAGCAGCCTTCCGACGAGAACTGGGAGCCGACCGGAGACCGGCAGACCTGGCCGTGCGAGAGCAGCCGTTCTCACACCACCATCGCCAAGTACGCCCAGTACCAAGCCTCCTCCTTCCAGGAGAGCCTGCAGGTGAGCCCAGCCGGAGTACTGCCTGCACCCGCGCTTCCTCGCCACTGCAGCAGAGGACACAAGTTTAGCATCACCTGCAATTTTAAGATTGAGACCTAATAATAAAAAATAAACTAATAAAAGAACATCGTTTTAGATCTTCCATCATGTAAATCAAAGAAACTACAAAATGCAAAAGTCTATACCGGAAGCCATAATAGTAGTACAGTAGTTCGAAAATCATGTTTTTTCATGTCGCTTTTTCAAGCGGTGTGTGATGCAATATGTTAACGTAACATTATTCAGCAGGTTTCATTTGACTTTATAAAGCAGAATTAGTTCATCCTACAGGATGATGCCAAACTTTTGGCTAGAGCTGTAGATGGCTGACACTGTGTTCTTGAACTGTGTGTGAATCCCAGATAGCAGTGATTTGATAGCACAGCGTTCGCGTCGCTAGTCGATCTCTTGATTTCTCGACGCGGTTGGTTTCTCCACACTAACTTGCTGCTTCGATTTCAGGAGGAGAAGGGAAGTGATGAAGAGGAGGATGAAGAGGAGCCCCCTGTCGCCCCGGAGCCCCCCAGCAATGGGTAAAAATCATCATAATACTTTATTTATTTCTTAGCAGACGTCATAATACTGTCATACAATCGACGCAGTGCAATCGGGATCATACAAGTACACACAACTGAAGCCCCTTCAGTCACTGTGTGTGTAATCCTGACACAAAACCATGAAGTACCACCTTCATTTTTTCTGTGCTGTGTTCACAAGCTGTGTGTATTTATTTATGTAATTTGATGCGTTACATTTAGACTTGCCTTTAGGGGTTAACAAAATGAGAGTCAGTTATCATAACAATGTCGTTAAAGAGAGAATTAAAACAACAGGTCAACGATGCCAGTTAAAAATGCTCCAAAAAACTGTAGGGCTGATTTAGAGTACACTGTAGGGCTGTATTTCTGCAGAGACTGCAATAACCAATCTACAGCTCTGGCCAAAAGTTTTGCATCTCCTAGAATTTTAGGATTGAGACATTAATTAAAAAAATAACTGAATCAATAAAATAAATTATATGAACATCATTTAGATATTTTATTTAACATTGTGCAATCATATACCAGAAGCCATAATAGTAGTACAGTAGTTATTTCATGTTAGATTTCAAAATGTCACATTTTTCTATGTCAGTTTTTCGCTAAATATATGGAAAAGTACAAAGCAGCGTGTAATTCAATATGTTAACGTGACATTATTCAGCAGGTTTCATTCTGCTTTGTGAAGCAAAATGAGTTCATTCTGTAGGGAGATTACATTTGTACAGTACACTAGACTGTAGTGTACACTATAGTATACCACAGGGTACTACACTACATAATATAATATTGCACAGTAAGTATTATAGTATTGTGTGGTTTTCTACAGATAATTATGGGGGAGTAACAAACTTTTAACATCTACATTTTCTTGCAATGTTTTTATTTCAGTGCTACTGATCAGAAACCCGTGGGGAAGATTATCAAATTCGGGACAAACATTGACCTGTCAGACGCCAAGCGGTAAGTCTCCTGGCTTCTCGGGTAACACTTTAATTCAGGAATCTGTTACAAATGATTTTTAAAAACCAGCAAAAACAATAATGCAAAGCAGGCCCATACAATTACTATTATTAATTAATGAGTCATTTAGCAGACGCTTTTATCCAAAGCGACTTAGGGGGTAGGCTATGCATCATCAACAACTGCTGCTGCTGCTGCAGAGTCACTTCCAATAGGACCTTGTTTGTTTTACGTCTCATCCGAAGGATGGAGCACAAGAAGGTTCAGTGACTTGCTCAGGGTCACACACACACACACACACACACAGAGAGTCAGTGGCTGAGTCAGGATTTGAACCTCCTGGTATGAAGCCCCACTGGACCAGCAAGCCTAACAATAGCAAAACCACTGGCAAGTGTATAATAATAAACCTATAAAGACAGACACAGATAGACAGCAAGGCAGACAGACTAATATCTGTTGTAACTGATTTATAAACAATACCAAAAAAGAAAAAATGGTAAGTTTATAGTAATAGACTTCTTATTTCTAATCATATTAATGGCATAATTAATAATGTGTTTGTAGATTGTTTTTAAATCACTTGTAACGGATACCTCAGTGTTACCACTTCCGTCTCTTTGTGTGGCTCTGAGATCTCTCTGGAACTTTCCAGTCACGTTGAAACACCATGTGCTGCTCTCAGACTAAACGTGGGGGTGTGCTGCCACCTGCTGTGCAAACACTGGTACTGCAGCTTGTTTTGTTTTGGGGCACACAATGGATTTCTTTTTCATTTGGTCACTACTAACTAGATAGGATTAAAAGTTCTGCACCACACAGCGTTAATTACGTTTCGGTGACCTGGTTCTGTTAAATGTATACATGCAGAACTTGACTTTTTTTTTTTGGTTTTGTTGTGTAAATTCAACACTTGAATCAAGTTAAGACAAAAAGTTTAGTGTTAACCGCAGAAAAAAGGTAGCTGGAAATATGAACCTAACAGAATGCTAAGTTAGGATCATATTTGAGTGTAAAACTGAACCTGATTGCAGGTCTTTATGGGCAGTTTTTAAAGTGCTGCGGTTCTGTTACAATATTTTAAAATCCCAACGGTGAGAAGCACGATTGGAAGGAAAGAGTTAGCTTTTGCTGCCCCTCGGACTGGAATAAACTCCCCACCTGGCTCGGATCCATAGTGTCACTTACTCTCAGTTTAAGAGGCTGCTGTTTGATCGTTTGAAGCAGCCTTGTGATTGCACGTGATGTTATGTGAATACAGTAACTCACGGAGTGTGAAGCGGTGAGCTCTCTGCATGCTTGTGTGTAGCAGCAGTGTGGAGTAGTGGTTAAGGCTCTGGACTCTTGACTGGAGGGTCATGGGTTCAATCCCAGGTGGGGGACACTGCTGTTGTACCCTGGAGCAAGGTACTTTACCTAGATTGTTCCAGTAAAAACCCAACTGTATAAATGGGAAATTGTATGTAAAAATATTGCAATATCTTGTAACAGTTGTAAGTCGCCCTGGATAAGGGCGTCTGCTAAAATACATAAATAAAAATAAATAAATAAATAACTGGAACTTGCTCCTGCCTTCCTCCCGGGACACCTTTGTAAACCAAAGGTTTGCAGCTCAAATGGCTTTTCCACTGAAAACTAATAAATCAATACTGTTCTGTTCCCTGATATGTGGTCATTGCTAACCCCCATCCTCTCCTCCTTCCCTCTCTCCCCTCTTTCAGGTGGAAGTCCCAGCTGCAGGAGCTGTTCAAGCTGCCCGCTTTCATGCGCGTCTCGTCGAGTGGGAACATGCTGAGCCACGTGGGGCACACCATCCTGGGCATGAACACAGTGCAACTCTACATGAAGGTCCCGGGCAGCCGCACCCCAGGTAACAGGACCCAGAAACACAGACCTTCACAAAATGCATCCTCTAAAGGACTGGGGTTCTTAAAATGGGATTGCTTTCTGCTTGGTGGTTGGGGCTGCATCAGATTTTACTGCTATTATTTATTTTTTTTTTTTTGCTAATCAGCAATAGAACGTTTAAGATATTATTTGACCTTGACTTGTATAGCGTTGTCAGTTGTTATCGTTCTATAAAATACTGAAACCTATTTAATCACCTGAAATGTAAGTCTGTTCTGTCAAGTTGTCTAAAGCCTTCAGGACCTTCTTCAGGTAAACGGGTTCTGTTTGCAATGCATTTAGGAACATAAGAAAGTTTACAAACGGGAGGAGGCCATTCTACCCATCACAGCTCTGGCCAAAAGTTTTGCATCACTGCTTCCTAGTATCTGATTGATCTCTTAACTTTGGGGATTGATCTCCAAACTTGAAGGATCCAAGTGATTCTGCCTCAACAGCATGACTAGGTGACCCTGGGTAGCCCATTCCACCCACCTCACCACTCTCTGTGTGTGAAGATTTAGTTGCAGGTTTGCTTTTGTTGAGTCTTCCAACGCCTCTTTCTGCTCTGATGCGAGTCGATCTGTCCCGATCGCATTTCTGAACCGCATCTCTTCTGTGCCCCCCCCCTGCAGGCCACCAGGAGAACAACAACTTCTGCTCCGTGAACATCAACATTGGCCCAGGGGACTGCGAGTGGTTTGCTGTTCACGACAGCTACTGGAAAGCGATCAGCGATTTCTGTGAGAGGTGAGTGTGGGATGAACAACATCCTTGCTTTAGCGAAGAGAAAAAAAAAGGTAAAACCAGCAGGGAATTCAAGCTGAAGACTCAAGTGGTTCGCTAGTGTGAGTGATTCGCTCGATACCACAATTAGTCCGATTTTAATACAAATGCTTTTATTAAACTTCAATGCCAGCATGTGATACGAAAAGGGATGAATGCGCAGAATTATCGATTTTTGTGTGTTGGTCTTCCCTTTTTCCTCTGGTCTAACAAAATAGCTTTGCAGAGCCATTTCACCCATTTCAGGTTTTACTACCAGCTTGATTAGCCCCAGTGTCTATAGGTAACAAGCTCAGGTGTGTCTTAATAAACTTGAAACCAGGACTGGATCAAACTGCTCTGCAATGGGAGTCTTATTTCTACCCCTGGAGTACAGTGGTTATTTCCCCTTTCCGTTGGGGCTTGTGGTTTGGTTTGTCAACCACAGTCACGAATATTCAAGGTGTTTCCTCTGTTCAGGTAGCAGACCATCGCAGCGACGGGAACGTTGTGGTGCACATGTTTAAAGCTAACTTGCATGTATTTTTTTTTTCCTCAGTCACGGAGTGGACTACCTGACGGGGTCCTGGTGGCCGGTGCTGGAAGATCTGTACAGGGCAAACATCCCGGTGTACCGGTTCATCCAGAGGCCGGGGGACCTAGTGTGGATCAACGCCGGCACGGTGCACTGGGTGCAGGCTGTGGGCTGGTGCAACAACATTGCCTGGAACGTGGGGCCCCTCACCCGTGAGTGCAAAAAAAAAATCACACAAATCAATCATCATTGTATGATTTGCAGACTGCATTACCAGTGCCTGGCCAGCAGGTGTCACCCAGGAGCTGTGCTGAGATTGTGTGCAGTCAGACTGTGTCTCACAGCACCAGGGATGGAAATAAGACTCCTGTTGCATGGCGGTTTCACCCATTGCAGGTTTTACTACCAGCTTGATTAGCCCCGGTGTGTATAGGTAACAAGCTCAGGTGTGTCTTATTATTAAACTCTCAGTGAAACCAGGACCGGATCAGACTGCTGTGTAATAGGAGTCTTATTTCCACCCCTGTAGAGTGTATTGAAATATGGTGAGCAGGCACTTCTGAACTTTAATAAACCAGCTTCCTGGACACCTACATTTTAATAGGTGTGCATAAACCATCCAGAGGTACAGGGGCTACACACATGACCAACACCAGCGACCCTCACCTGATTGTCAGTACCTGATTTCTGTGGCGAGCCCCTTCTGAACAGTGGAGTAATCAGTGTGCCCAGTACTGTTGAAATCCCCACACTAGATTGAGTTTGCACAGCCCTGTTAACAGTAACACTCTGATCCGCAGCGTACCAGTACCAGCTGGCTCTGGAGCGCTACGAGTGGAACGAGGTGAAGAAGGTGAAGTCCATCGTGCCCATGATCCATGTGTCCTGGAACATCGCCCGCACGGTCAAGGTGTCCGACCCCGACGTCTACAAGATGATCAAGTACGTGCCACCGCACTCACACTCTCACAGCTGTCATTCCCATGCACACACTGAGACACACACACACTCACATTCCCACACACACAGACTGGACACGCACACCGTCACTGACACACAGACTGTCGCTCACAAGCACACACACACACAGAAAGCTCGTAGTCTTGTTCAGCAGCCTGTTCAATGTTTGTTAATGGCCATGGCACGCCGGATCCATTCTGCTGCTCACAGTCCCATCAGTCAATGACTCTCCCTCTCTCTCAGGCACTGCTTGCTGCAGTCCATCAAGCACTCACAGGTCCTGAGGGCCCAGCTGGTCCAGGATGGGAAGAAGATCTCGTATCAGAGCCGTGTGAAGGACGAGCCGGCCTACTACTGCAATGAGTGTGATGTGAGTAGTAGTATTATTATTATTATTATTATTATTATTATTATTATTATTATTTATTAGTAATTTAGCAGATGCCTTTATCCAAAGCGACTTATCGAGACTAGGGTGTGAACTATGCATCATCACAACTGCTGCTGCAGAGTCACTTCCAATAGGACCTTGTTTGTTTTACGTCTCATCTGAAGGACGGAGGTTAAGTGACTCGCTCAGGGTCACACACAGGGAGTCAGTGGCTGGGATTTAACTGGGAACCTGCTGGTAAACAAGCCCCTTTCTTTAACCACTGGACCACCAAGCCAGTGAAGAGGTCCTTTCACATGAGCGTGCCGCGTCAACGCCCGTCTTAACATTCTTTCTTTTTTTAATTCTGTATCTGGTGGAGGTTTTGCTTCAACTAGAATTTTAGGATTAAAAAACCATCTGAATGTAATTTAGATCTTTTATTTAACATCATGTAGTCAAAGAAAATACAAAATGATGAATCGCTTAAGTCTGTACCGGAAGCCATAATAGTCGTACAGCAGTTATTTCATGTCAGATTTCGAAATGTCACGTTTTTCGATAAGTAAATGGCAAAACTACAAAGCGGTGTGCGATTTCAATATGTTAACGTAACATTATTCAGCAGGTTTCATGCCACTTTTATGAAGCAAAATTAGTTCATTCTATATAGAGGGTGATGCAATTGTCCATAGCTGTACAACCACACTTTTGTACAGTGCTCTAGACTGTAGTGTTATTGTAGTGTATACTATAGTATACCACAGGGTACTACACTACATAATATAATATTGCACAGTAAGTACTGTAGTATTGTGTGGTTAGGTGAACTAAAGCATTCCTGTCCTGTCCCTGTGTGCAGGTGGAGGTGTACAACCTGCTGTTCGTGACGAGTGAGAACAGCAGCCGCAAGACTTACGTGGTGCACTGTGAGGACTGCGCCCGCCGGAGGAGCGCCACGCTGCACAACGTGGTCGTGCTGGAGCAGTACAGGACTGAGGAGCTCATGCAGACCTACGACAGCTTCACTCTGGTGAGCCGGGGCACTTTTAACCCTTAGCGGTCCATTTATTCAGCGCGTCTCAGGCGCGTCAGGTCCAATTTATTTTCACACGCGCAGTTTATTTTAGACGCACTGTTTTAAAAGTATTTTTTTTCACAGTAAAACAGGTTTAAAAGGCTCTGTTTATTCTACCCAGCAGTGATCACAGATACAAACACACAAACATGCTAGAGAACGTTTGTTCAAACAAACAGGGAAGTCACTGAAAGTGGTTGAAAATCCGAGAACGTTCTCTCAGTGTAAAACACAACATGGCACTGTGAACGATTCAGCTTGGAAAGGGGTGGCGTTGCACTGGAGTCGATCAATTATACAGCAATTACAATTACACAGGTGTGCCCAGGATCAAATACAATTACATTGTGATTGCAACTAATTATAAATTACACAATGAAACTGTGCGACCATCCATTTTTGAACTCTAACACAATTCTTTCTCTTTTTTTTTTTTCAGGCACCAGCACCAAACGTGCGCTGAAAAGTCTCTTCGGTGTCTAAAGCCATAACCAAAACACAGAGCTCCCGACAGCTGGGCAACCCTTTATTCTTTTTGCATTTAAATTTGTATTTATGTTTTTGTTATTTATTTGTTTTATTTTTTTTTACACATCAGCCAATCAACCTGTTTACTCAACTTCGTTAATGGTGCTACATCAGCCAATCAACACTCTGTTTACTCTTGTTAGCCCCGCCTACTGAGTGCTGATTGGATGTCCTGAGAGGAGGGGGAAAGAAAGAAGCTGACTTTTTTTTTTTTTTTTTTCCCTCCCAAGAAAAAATATTTATTCAGGATTTTTTTTTTTTTTTTTGATACAATACTTTTTACTTGACTTTTTTTTGTTTGTTTGTTTTTTTTTTAGTTATTTTTGTAATAAAATAAACTGAGAATTTAAATTAAAGCCTGGCTAAATAAATAAAATAAATAAATAAATATATACCACATTGGCCTTCTGACTTCTTACATAAATAATAAAGTTTAAAAAAGAAAAGAAAAAATCATGAAAAACTTTTTCTAAAGCATTAAGAATACAAAACAAGAATTATAAAAAAATAAATAAAGGTTTGGAATGCTTAATATACGGGTTATAGCAAGAAATATTTTTGTCTTAGAAATTCTTGTATATGTGTTGTAAAATGGTGTCGTTTGCATTTATTATTATTATTATTATTATTATTATTATTATTATTATTATTTCTTTCTTTTTGTTAAATACATCTTGAATTGTAACAATACCCATACATACATTGTGTGGTTTTTTGTGATGCTAACCAGCTTATCATTTTACCTCCAGATTGTTTGATTTTTTTTTTTTTTTTGTATTTTTGTGTTTTGAGAAATGTATAATTTTGGTTGTATTTATTGTCTTTTTTCCCTTCTATTTATTCAATTTCAATGGTTCTCCCTTTTTAGCGTTCTCAGCTATTTTAAATGTTTTTATTATTATTATGATTATTATTATTATGATTATTATTATTGGTAATAATAATAATACTCTAATATCCGGTTTCGTGGTGCTTTTTTCTCTCTATGTATAAATATTATATATATATAAGTTTTATTTCTCTGTCTATGGGTTAGTGCTGGGGAGGGCTGGGGGAGACAGTTTAATGGAATACTGTTCTTGTAAATTTGTTTTAAATATAAGAGAGAAATTGTGATTTATTTCTAATTTTTTAGGGGATTCTTTTTACTGAAAATTAAAACATTGATAAAAAAAAAAGACAAAACAGTGATGATATTGTTTGGAGAGATCTAAGAGGAAGTGTGGCCAAGGTGTTTTTTTACTTTTCGTTTGTTTATTCTGGTTTAATGTTTTTGTCCTCTTTTTCTGACACAATACACGCTAGTTTTTTGGGGATTTTATAAATGCACTGTTTTTAAAAGATTCACACACAGAGAAAGAAAAAAACTGAGCCAGGACCGTCTTAAATATTTTGTGAATTTTGTGTGAATTATTATTATTATTATTATTATTATTGTTATTAATAATAAAAGCTTTTGATAAACTTAAGACTGCTGTCGGTTTGTTGACTGTTATAAACCCAGAATCGTACTACGTTTATGAAAACTAATAGAAACCTCATACATTTAATAACTGTCCCTGTCAGTTTCTGTTATACTTCTAAACAGAAATAAACTGAAGTTACTTGCTGGGTAATAGAGCAGTTCAAAGCCCCAAGCTCAACTTGATGCATCTAATGAAGAACAGTCTAAACGTCTGCTATTGAATGTATGAAGTTTCTTCTGGTACCTGTAAATGGAAATGAACACCAGTGACCTGCTAGGTAGCGGATCGCCTCAAAAGCCTTCAATCACAGCTGGGAATGCTGTCCCTTCCGAGGCTGGATACCAATCCCTGTGTGGCTCTACAAACACCGGGAAGGAGATGCCCTGGTAATTTAAAAAAAAAAAAAAAGAAACGGGACAGTCAATATTACAAAGCAGATCAGTTTTGCTACCAGCTTGATTAGCCCCAGCTCAGGTGTGTCTTACTAAACTAATAAAAGCCAGGAATGGATCAAACTGGCGGGCTAGTCATAAAAGCTATCATAAAGGTGTGTGTCTGTTTGTTAGGGGGCCTGCAAGTGTATGCTTGCCTAGGGCCTAGTGATGGGTTAATCCGGCCCTGTCCATCAATACTGTAAAACCATAAATATTTGCAAGCCTTTTATTATGCGTTTGCCACCAAGGAAAAAAATTTTGGCAGGAATATCAAATTCCACCAACAATACATTTGTACATTGCAACAGGTCGCTAACATTTCTGGAGCAAAATCGTGTTTCTGATATCTTGGTTGTGAATATTTATGGCTTTACAGTATATCAATCCTGGTCATTAACTTTGCCGGTAACTAATTCTGAATTCACAGCCATGGCAGAGGTGTATGTGTGATCTATATTGACATAGGATTAAAAAAAAAAAAAAAAAGGTTTACACATTCCCAAACAAATGCATGCTAAACGTACATACAGCCACAGAGAGCCAATCAGCTACTTAATTCATTTTTATTACTGCTTGTACGCGTTTCCTTACTTCTAACGGTCAAACCGATATTGGTTTGTCTTCGGCGCCGCAGAGCCATCCGAAAAAAACATGAGCCGTGCAAGTGGAAAAAAGTGTCCCTCCAGCCCCTTGATCAGTGCTTATCTCCGCAATGTGGAGCAAAACATGAAAACAAAAGCAGGGCTCCAGAGGCATTGTAATCGCCCTCCTCCTCCTCCCTTCCTCCGACAAGCTTGGTGTATTTTTACATTTCCTGGACTAACGCTGTAGCAAGGACACTCCGACCAAAACATCTCCCCCCCCCCCCCCCCCCCCTGGAAATAAGACTCCCATTGCATAGCAGTGTGTCCATTCCTGGTTTTCTAGGAGTTTAATAAGACACACCTGAGCTTGTTTGCGATACACTGTGCTGGCTACTCAAGCTCGCAGTAAAACCGGGAATGGATGAAACTGCTATGCAGTCCCCATCCCTGAAATGCATTAAATTACTAAAAGAGGGAATGGGGGTGGGTTAAGACAAGTACCCCTGATTTACAAAAAGCTACACGTCGTTCATGACCAGAATCGCCAGGATGCTGTACATTTTCTGACAGGGCATTCGGGTTTATTCCATATTTAAACATTTCCATTCGTCAGAGGTTGTGGTGGGTTGTGATCCTAAGAAATCAGAACGCTGACTCTTAGCAAAGCAATTACCCTGGAAAAAAAACTCAGGATACTTCTTTTGTGCCGATTCCTGCCCCGGTCGAGGTGACTCATTCACTTGAAAAGGGGCTGGCAGCTGTCATTAGAGGCTATCAAAAGAAAAACAGACGAAAAACAGAACAAACAGGAGCTCTGCAATCTCACCGGTGCAGTTATCAACATCCTCGCCTTCCTTCCTCCTACCCTGCCTCCCTAACCCTGACCCCCTCTCCCTGCCTCTCTGCCTCCCTCCCTCCCCGACTCACATGGATAGATCTCAGTTTAACACCCGCCACGCCACAACCCACAGCGTTTGGGCTCTAGTGCCTTCATCAGTGTACCGGTAGAGTTCTCATGGTTCTATAAAGTACACAGAGCTACCAAAATATTTTAAGTAAATGTTACATGCGAATATTATTACTGTAAATAAGTAGATCTGGCGTTTTCCTGCATAACAATAAAAGACGCAAAGGTTTTGATTTAAAAACAAAAAAAAAAACTTTAACCTCCCAAAGTATAGTTTTCAAAGCAGTCGTTAAGAAGAGTAACTGGAGCTATCAGAGAAGCTCTGATATTTGCTTACGATTGTAAGTCGCCCTGGATAAGGGCGTCTGCTAAGAAATAAATAATAATAATAATAATAAAGAAGGGGGAGAATAGATGTCAAATCTCCCCTGACTCAGTCCCTCCCACCCCCCTCGCCTCTCTCTTTCTCCTCCCTAACCCCCTCTCTCTCTCCCTGCCTGGTTTATTAGTGAGCTCTTAGGAGTGTCCCCCTCCCCCCCCCCCCCCCCCCAACAGCCCCTCCTCTCACTTTTTTTTTAACAAGGCAAAGGGCAAGGGAGGTGGGAAGGAAGGACTCACACCGAGAGAGAGAGAGAGACAGCTAGAGAGGGGGACACAGTGTTCTAACTTCACAGAGGAAAGGAAACACCAGGAGCGGCTCTGTATTTTTCCTACAAAGTATCTTTGAACATAATTGAAATTATTTAAGAAAAAGGAATTACTTTTGTTTTATTTCTTATATAAAATTCCAGTATCTTACATCCTGGCTAAAAACTCAAGAGGTAATACTTTTTGCTCATCCCTCAACTTGGAGAAATAGTTGGCTACAAACAGCTACTTCAATCAAAACACTCCTAGGACGGTAAGTTTTAAATATATATATTTATTTACGTTATTTATTTATCAGGAGTAGGAGGCTGTGTGGTCCAGTGGTTAAAGAACAGGGCTTATAACCAGGAGATTCTTGGTTCAACTCCCAGCTCAGCCACTGACTTGCTGTGTGTGTCCCTGAGCAAGTCCCTTAACCTCCTTGTGCTCCGTCTTTCGGGTGAGACGTAGTTGTAAGTGACTCTGCAGCTGATGCATAGTTCACACACCCTGGTCTCTGTAAGTCGCCTTGGATAAAGGAGTCTGCTAAATAAACAAATAATAATATTCTGTGGGTACCGAGAATTCATCCATCATATGGTTAAAAGCATGAGTGCACCACTAGTTCCTGCGCCCCTGGCTACAGCTGATCTTTATATCTGACATGGGTCTCTTTGACAAAGATTTGACAAAGCTTAGGAACCTTTCTAAACGTTTCACAGTTTAAACTCTAAACTAGAGGTGTGCTGATGCTGGTGTTTGGAATAAAGCCCTTCATTACCACACGGTTTTTGTTATTATTAATTAGTTATTTAGTAGATGCTTTTATCCAAAGTGGCTTACAGAGACTAAGGGGGTGAACTATGCTTCAACAACTGCTGCTCCTGCTGCAGAGTTGGAAGCCTATTTTCCGGACGTTTTTTTTAACCCTGCTTCCTGCTTGTATTTCACTCCCTCCAGAGATGCTGGAGTGTGCTGAGGAGCTGGGGGGAGTGGCAGTGGGGGATTCGGGCCCCCAGCCCGTCGCCGTGGTGTTGCAGCCCCCCTCGGCGGTGGTGGTCCCCCCTCCCTACAGTGCGGCCGAGGGGCCAGAGCCCCCCCTGGAGCTGCGCGGCTCACTGGACTGCTGGGCGTGCTCCGTGCTCATCACCGCTCAGAACCTGCTCATCGCCGTCATCAACGCCAGCCTGGCTGGCCTGGTATTCGGAGCCGTGCTTGCGCCCGCCAGCATCATGGTGACGTTCGGCTTCCTCTGCCACTCCAAGGTAGGGCTGCATTCTTCTTAAACATCAGCCTACCCGGCTAACATTATTAATGAGTCATTTAGCAGATGCTTTAATATCCATGTATTATCACCTGTAATCAGCTACATTATCACTGGTCCCTCGCCTTTAATGGTGTGTTTAAAACCCACTAGCTTTACTAACATCACCACTGCTTCCTTAAAAGAGCTGCCACCCATCGCTTCAATAGCCACTTACAGTATGAATACCGGTTATTAGCTACAGTATCACTGGCCCTTTGTGTGTGGTTCCTTGTACCTGGTGTGCAGCAGGCTTGACAAAACCAATCATTACTATGATACTCTGTGGGGGAAGCAACTCCAGGGATGGAAATAAGACTCCTGTTGCAGAGCAGTTTGAGCCATTCCTGGTTTTACTCCTGGAATTAGTTTGGTTTTAGTTTAATCCCCGCCCCCCTCCACACACACACAGACACTGAGCTTGTTGTCTATACACTGGGGGCCAATCAGGCTGGTAGTAAAACCTTGAGTGGTTGAAACTGCTGTGCAGCAGGAGTCTTACTGCCATCCCTGCAGTGGTCATGAAGCTGTTTTCTTAAGAGAGAGTGAAGTACATGCCATATTTCAATAAACTCTGTATGCCTGGGTTGCACGAAGCGGTCCTCTGAAATCGGCGTGATCAGGTTAAATGTTACACAACTATATATATTCGCCTGGGAAAACATCTCAATCCATTAAGGCTGGCTCAACATTAAAGGCTTTACAATGTGAATAATAAAAGGGATGATGTTTCTAAGTTAACTTTCTAAAGATTAGCTCCCCCTGGCCCAATTTAATAAACTCTCAGTGAATTTAAATCCCCCCCCCCCCTTAATCCCAGGATTAAGAAGCAGGCGAACCCCAATGACCTTTATCAGTAAGGACTGTTTTTGCAGCTGCAGTGTCTCTGCTGCTGGGAGACTGTCTGTCACTGACACCCCCTCGCAGGGTGACAGAGAGATAAAGCGCTCACCCGGACACATTCCAAAGGGGGTGAACCCACGCTGGGGTCAGTCCCATGATTGTTTTTTTTTCTTCTTCTTTATTCTGGGTTTGTATTTTGGTTGGCAGCAGGGCTGGCCTGACTCATACTCGTAATCGACTTCATGAAGTTCCGATTTCTAAACAAGAAAGGCTGTCCTTCCCTCACCTTTACAACAGAGTGCCAATCAATGGCAATTAAGTTCCGCACAGAGTGTTTTAAAAGCTGATTGGAAGGAAATTTTCCTCTCATCCAGGGGTTTGGAAATAAGACTCCTTATACAGTTTCACCTACTATGAGCTTGATTAGCCACAGGTATCTCTGACAAAGCTAAGATGAGTCACTAGTTTACAATGGTTTGACTTTTTTTTTTTTAATATGCTTTACACAATGCTTACCTATGCTTTATAACACTTCGCTTTGGTTTTACTGTGGGAAACTTGTATAAGGGTTAGTTTACTCTGGTTTGTTTTTCAATATGCTTTACCACAGCTATCTGAGCTTTACAATGCTTCCCTATACTTCACTATACCTCTCTTTGCTTTACAATGCTTCCCTATGCTTTACCACACCTATCTGTGCTTTACAATGCTTCCCTATGCTTCACCATACCTCCCTGTGCTTTACAATGCTTCCCTATGCTTTACAATGCTTCCCTATGCTTTACCATACCTCTCTGTGCTTTACAATGCTTCCCTATGCTTCACCATACCTCCCTGTGCTTTACAATGCTTCCCTATACTTTACCAGACCTCTCTGTGCTTTACAATGCTTCCCTATGCTTTACCAGACCTCCCTGTGCTTTACAATGCTTCCCTATGCTTTACCACACCTATCTGTGCTTTACAATGCTTCCCTATGCTTTACCACCTCTGTGGTTTACAATGCTTCCCTATGTTTCACCATGCTTTGGGAAACTTATAAGAGGTATTTCTGTTAAAAACAAATTTAATGTCCCACGATCGCTTTCACACGAAAATACCATTCTCTGATGGGCGGTTCCCTCCATCATTGAGCTGTGCATCAAAGAAAGAAAGAAACTAAAGGTTTTCGGGAAGTTTCCTCCCTCATTTGAGCCTGCTTGCCACTACCTCATCCTGTGAGCCACACGGACACACTCCGGTCTAACTGAGAGGATGATGAGTCACCTCCCCCTCCAAGCTAGTACCACACAGTACACAGGGCTGGTGTGCAGATTGATTGATGTCCACTCGGACTGTTTAAAAGGGCGCCTGACATTCCACACTCTATCTGGGCTGTGTCTCCCATCACCTCCTCGCATTCCAACACAGACACTCAGCACACACATACAGACACTGAGGGGGGTGGGCCAATTCAAAAACCGAGGCTGGTCTAAACACAGTTGTCCTTTACATCAAACTGCTATGCAACGGGAGTCTTATTTCCATGCATGCTGTCTGGTAGTAAGACGGAAAAGATTCTGATCATGGA